>NW_027208909.1:0-41367 GCF_027789765.1 Dendropsophus ebraccatus
TGCCACCCTGATTAGTCTCAGGTTGCTGCTTGGTTTTGTATCTGGCTAGTTATTAAAAATATGGGGGACCCCATGCATTTAAAAAAATATTATTTGTTGAACTATGCATAGAGTCTCCCCTATTTTTCATAAACAGCCAGCTACAAAACCAAGCAATAGCAGCTTGAAATAATAAAATATAAAAAAAAAAAGGATACTTACCTGTCCTCAGTCCAACTTTCTCAGCGCCTAGCAGGGCTGTTCCCAACATTAGCCAAATAAGTTTATTTCCTCAGGCAGTAGATTTTCAGAATGCCAGAGGGACTCCATGGAGTACCATAAATCCTACTGTCTGCTACACACCACTGATCTCATTGATAAATACTTTTCAAGTACTGTTATACTTTTTATATGCTTCAAACAAAAGTGATCACTACCCCTATAAATGAATAAAAGGTGTATTGACTCTTGTATATGTCAAGGTCAATTCACATGGCTCTCTGTGTTGTAATGTAACCTTGAAGGAAATGTGCCCCACAACATTGTGTTTATAATATACAATTGCACACCTGGTATTAAAACATAAGGGATAGTACAGGGTCTGACAGGTACAGGTGGCTATATGTTAGTTGAGTATATGCCTGTACAGGTTATAATACTGGTCAAGTCATACATTTTATATAAAAACAGTAAATGTCACACAGGAATTATAATGTAGCCTGTTTATACCACTAATGTCAGTTCTCTTTCCTTAAAGGGGTTATCCAGCGCTACAAAAACATGGCCACTTTCCCCTACTGTTGTCTCCATTAGGGCAGGGTTTTTGAAACTCAGTTTCCATTGAATTAAATGGAGCTTAATTGCAAACTGCACCTGAACTGGAGACAACAGTAGGGGGAAAAGTGGCCATGTTTTTGTAGCACTGGATAACCCCTTTAAACTCATAGGCACAGATCCTAGAGCTCTTTAGCCTGAAGTGGGACAAGATATAGAAGCTAACGGTAGTGGTGAGAATAGGAAGTATGAGGCAGCTGAGCAACTCCACGATAAAGAAGCAGAGCAGCTTGTACCCAGTCCAATGAAAATTCGGTGTCAGTTATTTAGACACAAAGGGGGACATTTAGGATAATCCTTGCACCCTTTTCCCCAGTGGGATTTACTAAGAGGCCCACGTCTCTTAGGCAATCTGGCCAGTCCTGTGCCCAACGCAACAAATTTATGCTGCTTCCAGAGGTCGTAGATTTGTATCATGAGTTATGCCTGTGAGCAGGCATGTTTATAATTATAAATTAGGCACGGACGGATGACACATCTTCTCCCTGCTTTTCTGCGTCCCAGCAGCCTTTGTAAAGGTCCCTTAAAGATGCTAAAGATGACATTGCTAAATATGTACAAAAAGATCTCATTTGTAAACTCTGCAAAAAAAAAAAGTGCCACACCACGGCAATACCTCCAGTCTATTCAACATTTGAAATACAATGACATATTGAATATGAAACGGGCATAGCTCAAAAGAAGAGACTGTTAGTGACAAACACCCAAGTACAAGTGGTCCACAAAGCAGACATCCATTAAAGAAGCATTTACAAACTATGAAAAAGATTTTAAAAGACACTATTTCCTATTAAATCACGAAGGCAATGACATAGCTCCCATAGCTACGGTGAAGCACAAGGGGGTTAAATGCCTTATTAAAGCTTTAGACAGAGAGATACATTGTGCTGTCACAAAAATATTTTTCTTAAACTGCAATTCCCAACTTGTATCAAACTTTTCGTAAAAAAGTATCTCGGTATCTTGTAAAAAAGTACCTCAGCAGTGACAGCCGACTCAGCCAATCACTGACTAAATGGGACAGCAGTGTGGCCAGTGATTGCTGAGCAGGCTGTTACTGCTGAAACAAGCTTGTCTTAGAAGTGGAGGCAGTAGCATTCAGTGAGGGACACTGCAGGAGAACGACGAGGAGAAAAGTAATGAATAAGCACATTAAGAACTCGGGTGTGTGAACTTTTGATCAGGGTCATTTGGATATTTGTGGTTGTCATTATAATTTTAAAAGAAAATAACAGTAGTTTGACAATCAGTGGCTTCACCCAACCACTAACCATGAGTGGAAGAAAAGTTTTTGTGTTATTCATATTTTCAGATAGAAGGACAAGAAAGCAAAAATTCTGCCGAGGTATGTAAACTTCTTGCACTCTCTAATCGCCCGTTCCACATGTTGATCTTTCAGTGCATTTCTAAGAATTCTGAATTCTCAACCGCGGAATTTCGCCAGTTTTACTCCGTGTGGTCAACAATGCTCTCTCCCCACTGATAAAGCTTACTGATGGAGTTTACAGATGACTTACCAGGAGAAGAATGTAACAATTTCAGTTGTAAAGCATATTTTATATAAATTACGACATGGAGAGAAAGGAGCTGTTGCACATCACACCTATCGCTGACACTAATGCCTCTCGGCAACATTTAAAAACCAACGCCAGGATGTTGGTATATAATTTGATCAAACCATATTGCCCCATGTACCACGTGCCAGTCTACTGGTTCACATGGGTCCTTACACTATCTCCACACTGTGTCGGTCAGCGACCGCCAACCCCGCAAAGCGTGCACAAGCAGGGAAGGGAGGCCATAGAATGGCCCTGCAACCCCAATGTCACAGGACCAAACCCAAAGGGCCCCCCCAAAACCGGAGACCGTGGTACATGGGGCAATATGGTTTTGATCAAATTATAAACAACATCTCCTGGCATTGGTTTTTTAGATGTGGCTGAGAGGCATTAGTGTCAGCCATAGGTGTGATGTGCAACAGCTCCTTTCTCTCCATGTCGTATATTTTATATAAATATACAGAGGAGCTACTTGAAATAGTTTTGTTGATCCCAGATTTTAAGTGACTTAAATTTCTGAAAACCGTGTTTCCACCATTCAGGAGAAAGTGAATGCAGAGATGGAGTCAGCAGCTACAGTCAACAGGAAGAGTACCACAGAGAGAACAAAGCTGTGTCTGTGTCATCTGCATCTTCATTTGAAGGAAAGAAGCCAAGAAAGTCATTAGGATTTTTAGATCATTAGAGGAAGTGGGGCAGCCCCTACACCGTCAACCACTGCGCCACTCCACGAAACACGGGAAGCCAAGCTAAGCAGCTACTTGGTGTCTCCTGTGCAGGACAGTGAGGAAAATCCGTTAGAATGGTTAGAATCCGTTAGAAGACATTCTGTAAATGTTTCCCATGTTAAGTAGGGTGGGAAAAAAGTATCTTTGCTTACTAGCGACTAGCTCCACATTTGATTAGGTTTTTAGCTTAGGAGAAAACATTGTCACATGCCTCAAATCCTGTCTGAAACCAGAAAATGTTAACATGCAAATGTCCCTTAGCAACAACATAGAATGGCGCATGATCAGGATGCTAATCCGTTAGAGTTGCCATGTTTAGGCCCATTTCTCGCTCTTAAAGGTCTAGTTCTGTTGTTATTTTGCACATGGTGGTATTGTTTTACAGTTCATGTCATTAATTTTAACTTTTAATGTCATACAGATATTTCGATAGTTCGATCACCGTGTCGGCTAATTAGGCATTTAAATGCAGCTGTCAAGCCTGACAGCTGCATTTAAACGGTTGGGAAGCCCCATCCCTGGTGTCTTGTGGGTCGTATCTCCCAAGATCGGTTCTTCTGTCCTGGCCGGGCTCTGTGCCACACTGACGCCGATCCCGACTTGGCAGTCCATAGCTCTGGACTGTAGCCCAGAGCATCGCAGCACTGATCTCATTGATCAGTTCTGTATATATACACAGTATTGATCTCTATGAGAGATCAGTGCTGTTCATATAGAATTTCCCCAGGAAAAAAAGGGGTTTTATTAATAAAAAATCCCCTCCCTTAATAAAAGTCTGAATCACCCCCCCTTTTATAAAAATAAATAAACTTATTTGGTATCGCCGTGTGCGTAATCACCTAAACTATTGAAGTATCACATTCCTGATTGCACACAGTAAACGGTGTAAATGCAAAAATGCATTTTAAAGAGAACCAATCATGGACGAAAGTTAAAAAAAATTTATTCCCTAATTAGATGTAATCATCATTTTATTGACATTTGTAAATATAATTCATTATTTTTATTGCCATGTTTTTTAATATTCACTTTTTACTTTCCTGTCTCGAGCCGGCTCTTTTCAAAAGAGCCGCGCGAGACAGGAAACTCCGTCATGCAGAGCGGCAGGAAAGGTTCCCATGATCCTTTGCCGGCCGCTCCGTTAATACACAGTGATCTCGCGCTATACAGTGCAAGATCGCTGTGTATTTTCTAGTCCCTCTTCTCTAATCTATTTATGAAGATACAGACTGCCTCTGCAGTCTGTATCTTTATACTTTACCTATCCTCTTCTTCGGTGCAGCAAGGCCGGCGCCGCCATCTTGATTACGTCACTTGCGTTCCAGCGGTGGAACGCAAGGCCCGTAATCAAGATGGCGGCGCCCGGCCGTGCGGCACTGAAGCAGAGGATAGGTAAAGTATAAAGATACAGACTGCAAATACAGTCTGTATCTTCATGAAGTCTATCTATGAAGATACAGACTGCCTTTGCAGTCTGTATCTTTATACTTTACCCGATTCTCTGTTCCCTGCTGTTCCGGCGGCGGCGCCATCTTGATGACGTCACGCTGGAACGCACCGCTGGAACGCAAGTGACGTCATCAAGATGGCGGCGCCCACCGGAACAGCCAGGGAACAGAGGATCAGGTAAAGTATAAAGATACAGACTGCAAATGCAGTCTGTATCTTCATGAATAGACTTAGGGAGAGATATACTTTCATAATAGGGACAGTTACATTTAGGTGATTGGTTCTCTTTAAATGCTTGAAAAGCCCCATTCCTGGTGTCTAGTGGGTCAGATCTCCCAAGATCGGTTCTTCTGCCCGTGTCGGCCTCCGTGCCGCACTGACGACGATCCCGACTTGGCAGTCCATAGCTCTGGGCTGCAGCCCAGAGCAACACAGCACTGATCTCATTGATCAGTTCTGTATATATGCTGTGCATATAGAAGTCCCCCAGGAAAAAAAAAGTGTTTTTATTAACAAAAAAAAATCCCCTCCCATAATAAAAGTCTGAATTACCCCCCTTTTGCTATTTTATAAAAATAAATAAATAAACTTATTTGGTATCGGCGTGTGCAAAACCACCTCAACTATTGAATTATCACACTCCTGATTGTGCACGGTAAACGGTGTAAATGCAAAAAAATTCCAAAGTGCAAAATTGTGCAATTTTTGGTCTCATCAAATCCAGAAAAATTGTAATAAAACGTGTTCAGAAAGTCGCAAATGGAGAACCCCCCCCCAACAAATGGATTTTTGGTAATTTCAAAACTGGGATAGACAGGTAAGTAATGCAGTATGCTTCTGCAGAAGTTTCATTTTTTTAACCTCTACCTGGAGTTCCCCCTCAAATGACAGCCACTCACTACATTTCAAATGTGTGTGAACATAGCTTTGCTGTGTTTTCAATCCACTCCTGGTTTTGGTTGCAAAATGCTGAGCAAAAATACTGTGTAGCAACATAGCCTAAAAATGAGAACAAAATGTAAAGCCATGTTTGAAAAACCACACCATGAATCAAAAGCTTGTAGAACCACTGGCAGCAATAACTGACATATGTTTTTAAAAATTAAAATCATTTCCCAGATTTAAAAAACGTATATATTTTGTGTTGTCACATGCAGAAATATCATTAGATTATTGATCCCATGCAGTGAACAGAGTAAATAAATTAAAAAAAAAAATAACTGCCAGAATTGCTGAGAAAAAGTTATGTCTATAACAAAATGGTGCCAATAGAAACTAAACATGAGCGTAAATAAGCTCATAGATACGGATAGTCATCATTATTCTACTAATACCCTTTTTTGTCTCCATGTTCTTTCCCCATTCTGAGACATAAGCATTTTGTTAACATACAAATAATTCTCAAGTGCCTATGCATGTTTTCCAGCATGGCAAGAGCTCTGAGGATTAGCTATCTCCTTTTATTCACCCTTCACTCTGTGTCCACTTGCGGTCTACTGGCTTTCACTTAAAGATACTCTGTAACCACAATCTGCCCCCCCCCCCCCCAAAAAAAAAAACAAAACAAAAAAAACCTCTTGTACCTTCGGATAGTGGCTTTTAATCCAAGATCTGTCCTGGGGTTCGTTCGGCAGGTGATGCAGTTATTGTCCTAAAAAACTACTTTTAAACCTCCAGCCCTATGTCAAATTGGTCTGGCCTAGAGTACTCATTCCCTAGGATTGCCCCACCTCTCCATCCCTCCTTCCAGCTCTCTTCATAATTAGGAATGCCCCAAGCAGGATTCCTCTTAATCATCACCTGTCTTAACACTGTGCTGAATAGTTCAGGCTCCTGTGCAGTGTTCAAACAAGTGATAAATAGAAGAAAACTTGCCTGGGGTGTTCCTAATGGTGATGAGGGCGGGGAGGAGGCATAGAAAGTCGGTGCAAACCTAGGGCATAGACACTTCAGGCCGCGCCACTTTGACATAGGGCTGTAAGTTTGTTTTTTAGGACAATAACTGCATCAATCCATGAATGGACCCCAGGACAGATCTTTGATTAAAAGTAGCTATCCGACGGTACAAGCGTTTTTGGGGGGGGGGGGGTAGATTGTGGGTACAGAGTCGCTTTAAAGGGGGGTAAGCATAGAGTGATGAATAGGAAGACATGGCTTTGACTTACTTGAGACATAAACTATATTAAATATTCACAAAAAGGTTTATATCTCAGCACTGGAAATCACTCTTGAAGTAGAAAAGGTATGCCTGGAATTCTGATGATAATTTAGCCATGTGTTTATATATACCCATGTCATCCTGATGACAGGTCCACCTTTACTCAAGTTATACTCACCTTCCCCAATCCCAGGCTGCTGCTGTCCTGATTTTGCCTGATCCTGGCTGAGCAGTGCATCCAGCTTTAGATTTGATACACAGGAAACAATGCCTATCACTAGCAGTCATGCAAATAAGGTTTCCAGGTAATTAAAAAAAAAACAAAAAAAAAACAGTAATTTGTGTAGCAAAATCTGAAAATCTGATGTAAGTAAATTAACCCTAATTTCTGTTATCCACAGGAAAATTAGACCTTTTCAGTAGTGTGCACCTGTTCCTTCACATACAATGTTTTATCTATTGAACAGTCATGTTGCTGTAGTCACGAGTTGATGTAACTTTACTTAGTAGATTAAATGCTGAGTAATCTGTCACGGCTGAATATTATTATGAGAAAAGTATGATATCCTTGATTGCATAACACCATAAGACTCGGTTCCCATTGGTGTCATGTCTTATGACTTTTTAAAGGCATGTGTTGCTTGTAGAGATGAGCGAACCTCAAGCATGCTCGAGTCTATCCGAATCATTCGGCATAGCGGGGGCTGCTGAACTTGGATAAAGCCCTAAGGCTATGTGGAAAACATATCTATGTATAAATGTTTTCCAGACAGCTTAAGAGCTTTATCAAAGTTCAGCAGCCCCCGCTATGCCGAATGCTCGGGTTTGGATAGACTCGAGGATGCTCGAGGTTCGCTCATCTTTAGTTGCTCGTGGTAAATTCCCTGGCAATTTCCACACAAAAATTTTGGAAGTCTGGAACAGTAGCATCAAAGTGGTTGAGATTTAAAAAAAATCACAGCCACTTGTTACAAAAAATATATTTGACTTAAATGAGTCAAGATATTTGAATTAAAGAGAAGCTGTCATTAAAACAACATTTAGAGACGTCAAAAGTTTTGATCGGGTCTGAGTGCTCAGACCATGACCGATTAGAAACAGCCAAGCCGCTGTGACTTACATTATGCAGCTATCCAGGGCACATAACACGGAACTGGGAGAAAATGTGTTGCACATGGACTTCTCCCACCTTGTTCTCACAATCTGAACACTCAGACCCTGACTGATCAAAAACTTTTGACATGTCTCTGTTATGTGTCAAAACTTTTTTTAATTACAGGTAGAAAATTAGAAAAAATCTACAATATTGAATTGTTTTACGCAAAATTGCTGATTTGTGTATAAAATGCTACTGCAGGACCGCCATAGACCAACAAAGATCCTCATTTTCCATTTTATTCTTGGTAAGTGTGCACTTAAACTATAACATAATGCATTTCAGTGCCCAAGATAGTGCCCTAAGCCTAGAAATATATACCCAGCTAGATGAAGCAGAACAAAAATAAGATTTTGCTAATGAAAACACTGAAGATTTTTCAAACCCATTGATTTTTACTTTAAAGCAGGAATGGGGAACCTTCGGCCCTCCAGCTGTTGCAAACAACTTTCATCATGCCTGTGTCTTTGGCTGTCGAGGCATGATGGGAATTGTAGTTTTGCAACAACTGGAGGGCCGAAGGTTCCCCATACCTGCTTTAAAGAGTACCTGTCATTATTGGTGAGGGTCTGATTGTTTTAGACCCTGAGAGATCAGTAGAACATGCTGAGAGACAACCACCGTTTGTTACTCTCCCCCGTGTGTCTATGACCTAGACAGACCCCATAGACTTACATTGAAAGTTCGTGTCCAGGTCACATCACACAGAACACAATTTTTTTTTCACATCCCTCTGAAAAGTCTTTTTTTTTTTTTTTTAAATGACAGCGCCCATACACTCATGTACAGGATCTTAAGCAGATTTGATGCTGTTCCTTCCATCCATGGAATCCGTTTCTAACCAGTTGACAATCAACTTTTTGTGCAACAATTATGTGGTGCTGGTTATCTCTGGAGACAAGAGCTATGGAGATAGCTTGAGAAGCTCCCTCCCATAAGGCTCCACTGTATGTGGTGGAGAGTGGGTGTTGAGCAGGCAAAATTTACACATGCTCCGGAGCAGGTGTACATTATTGCTCAATTCCTGTGCTAAGCACAGGACCTGCCAGATTCACTAATACATGCACCTTAATAAAAGTCTCCCACTGGCTCCATTTAAAACTGTTTCCTCCCCTTTAAGCTCCTATGGATGCATTAAAATAGTGACGTTTATGAAGTACAGCATGCAATTCTAATGGATTTAGTTGTTCAAAAAATTAAATGAGTCTACAGAAGAGCCATTTACAGACGTGATCATGTGCAAGTTACACCATTCATTTGCATTACTCACTAATTACACAACTTTTATTCCATAGAAAGTCATGCATTTAGGTGTCTGTGACACATTGTAAAAAAAAAAAAATACAGGACTTTGATTCTTAGCATTCTCAGCCAAGAATAACTGAACCAGATTTGCTCTTATCCTTACCTATTGTGCAAAACAGTCCAGAAGTAAACTTTCTGTCTTGTGACTGGTTACTGATCTCACCTTAGCGTAATTGAAATGCTGAGCAGTCTAGGTTTGCACGGTGTGGTTTTTCTGCATTTTAATTGTGTTTTGAAGGTCAGGGTAAAAACTCATTGCATTTTTTAGTTTTGGTTTTATCAGGTGAAACACAATTTTGAAATGTGTCACCTGTGCTGTCAATAACCACATTGCAAAAACATGGTGATTCGAGGCAAAAAAAACTTCTTTTTAATGCAGTTTTTACCCCTGACCTTTCAAAGCTTCTTTGAGGCTGTGTTCACACTACGTATATTTGTCAGTATTGTGGTCCTCATATTGCAACCAAAACCAGGAGTGGATTCAAAACACAGAAAGGATCTGTTCACACAATGTTGAAATTGAGTGGATGGCTGCCATATAACAGTAAATAACTGCCATTATTTCAATATAACAGCCGTTGTTTTAAAATAACAGCAAATATTTGCCAATGGCGGCCATCCACTCAATTTCAAGGTTGTGTGAACAGAGCCTTTCTGTGTTTTCGATCCACTCCTGTTTTGGTTGCAATATGAGGACCACAATACTGACTGAAATATACGTAGTGTGAACACAGCCTCAATGTAAAAGTCCCGCCAAATGAAAACTCTGCTGAAAACTCTGCTGGGTGTGGGAACATAAAAAGCAATGTGTACTTACCCATCCTCGTGCCACTGCAGCGCTACATCACATCTCTTAGACCCCTACCAGCTGCCTGGATCTAATGCAACGTCATGACCTGGCTGAAGACCTCAGCCAGCCAGTGACTAAGGCAAAACATAGCTGCAGTCACTGACTGGCAAAGCAGGCCTTCCCTGCTGAGTTGTGACAACACTAAAACCCAGGAGAAACTGGAACTCGCTGTGGTCATGGAGCTTGGGGAACAGGTAAGCATACATTTTTTATGTATGCTTTCTGTGCCCGCTGCAATTCAGGCTCCAAAAAAATGACAGATAGCTGGTAGGTCAAGGAGATACATTGTGCCTTTCATATATCCGTCTCTGTGTTCATAACATAGAAAAATGAATTTGTTCTTTGTTGAAAAGTATAAAAAAAGTTGTTTCAAGGCTTCTGAAATGCTGCAATCTGATTGCTTACTTGATTGACAGCCAGTTTCCAGCTCTGAGCCTGGCTTCCAAACCTCGCTCCTGTGCAAATTGTGCGCATTTGGAAATAGGTTTCCAGCTGACTCTCATTCAGGTGGGGATAGGGATGCAAAGGGGAGCAAGGAGGTGTTCTACCCCTTAGGCCCCGTTCCCACTGAGCAAAGGTAGCCTCCTGCTCATAATGGGAGTCTATGGGACGTGCGCACTCCTGCTCTGTACGCACTGAAGAATGAACATGCGCCTACCTTTGCTCAGTGGGAACGGGGCCTTAGAAGGTCAGGCGCTTTGGTACACCTCTTTGCACCAGAGAATTTTATCTACAGAACCTAATGAACACACAGAGGCATATATTAAAGGTACCATGTGCCTGTATAAAATGATTACAGTTAACCAAATCTTGCTTCTTTTAAAACATTCTGGTACTAAAGTCAATGATCTGTATTTGAATCCCTATTGTATGCCACAGTCAAAAAACCCTGTTTGTAATATAACTGGTGCCTGAACTTCTAGGCATAAATTAATTTAAAACTTAAAAAGACTGTCAGTAGGTTTATGCTGCCCTTTCTAAGGGTAGCATAAACTAGTGACAGAGAAGCTGTACAGAATAAAGTATCACTTACATTGTTCTGTGCAGGGGATTCAGAGATATCCTCCTGAATAACAAGGACATTAAACAGTCATCCCCATTATGTGCATGTGCTCAGTAGTCCTGGATATTCATAAGCACCAGCATAATCTACCCACTGGCCTCTGATGGGCAGAAGTCTGTGCATGCTGTATATACCCATGTTTCCCAGGGGGCAATGCACCTAGGACTTCACTGCATTGAGCGCTTTCATTAGCAGCCGGCAGTGTTGTCATTTGGCTGTTCTCCCTGAGTTCAGCAATCTGTTTCTCTTATGGCTCTACTAGGCATTGCTCCCACCTAGCCAGAATCCTGCTCCACACTGATGAGGGGCAACACCCCGAAACAGCTGTCTGTGGATGGTTACCTAGCCTTGGTTTATCCCTTGTCATTACACTGACTTATAGGGCCACTTAATATGGTGGATTTGGTGGTTTCCTAACAGGAGCTGCCACTTGGCTGGGTCCTTCCCGGAGGGATATCTGGCTAGTCCTGTGTTTTGAGACTCTTCAATGAGGCTCCACGGACTCCTCTTTTGCATACCCATGTTTCCCAGGGGGCAATGCACCTAGGACTTCACTGCATTGAGCGCTTTCATTAGCAGCCGGCAGTGTTGTCATTTGGCTGTTCTCCCTGAGTTCAGCAATCTGTTTCTCTCATGCTGTATATAGGCAGAAAGCTGTCAATCAGCAGATGGAGGGCAGAGGGAGTGATACGGCTTGAAAACCATTTACTTACATATTAAAAGAATGGCTGAACAGAATGATTTGAGTGATACATCCTTCTTTTCAGCATTTCCCTCACTAGTTTATGCTGCTCTCATTTAAGGTAGCATAATCGTGGTGACAGATTCCCTGTGTTAAAGAGTGCACTAGTAGGTTACCTACGGTCAGTAGAATATTCAGTTGTCATGTGCATGGAAAGCTTCTCACATGACACATTATAACACACTTACATCATAAGTCACATGCAAGTTCATTAATCCTTGGCCGAAGCTTGACAGCGCAAAGCTGGCAGAATAATGTTAGTTTGTTTAAGAAAATAGCAGGCAAGGGCGTCCGTTGTGTGTGGATCCCACACCTTGCCTGCTCTCTTTTGTGTTGTTTTAGCTATCTTTCCTTCTACGAACTGAATCAACAACAACTCCCACTCCTCAACCTGCAGCGTGATCAGGACCTCAGTCCAGATTGCGCAGTCATCGGGTGTGGCAGCTCCATTACCTGTCGTTCCACCTACATCTCCAATGAATAGCTATTTGCTGCTATTAATAATTTTGAGGATGGGCTCCTGGGGAAAGATGTAAAAACTTGTTTGAAGCAATACCTGAAGGAAAAGAGTGGGTTGGTAATTGTGACAGCATTAAGCTACATATGGTGTAAAGCCTTACGGATAATTTCAGCCTGAATACCACATTTTTTCAGTTGAGGTGTATAGGAAAGTATTCTGATAAGGATTAACGGGTTGTCCAGGAATAAGGGTCATTTTTTTCACAAAGGATATTAGCTGTATCAACCACAGACTGTCAATCTTTATGTGTGTGTGTGTGTGTATATATATATATATATATATATATATATATATATATATATATATAGTGGTACCTTGGTTTAAGAGTAACTTGGATTAAGAGCATTTTGCAAGAAGAGCTCACAGTTTTTCAAAATTGTAACTTGGATTAAGAGCATTGCTTTGGCTTACGAGCTCCCAGTACTGGGTGGGAGGGCAAGTGGGGGAGTGGCATGGTCTGCACAGGGTGGTCTACAGCACTGTACTCTGACATAGGAAATCTTCCCCACCTTCCAAATCATAGCAGATCCACTTCAGGCTGGGGCTTGCATCAGGGGACAGGACTGTGGAGGTAATCTCTCCATAGCTGTAACCCCTCTCTCCCTAGACAGAGAGTGCTGCAATTATGTACCCACATATGGCCTGCTCATTCCTTTATGCTCCCTGCAGTCTCTGTCAGTCCTTGTGTTTCCCATCCTCTCCATTCCTGCTATAATGTGCCTGCACTTACACTCAGCTATACACACTGCTGCTATAATGTGCCTGCACTCACACTCAGCCATTCACACTGCTATATAGAGAAGTTTCTGTCACTGTCCTCCTGCACAGCTCCGATTCTCACTTCCTGATTGGTCCATGCTGAACACTCACCCTTTCCCCATTGTGAACATATGACCACACAGACCTCTGACAGCAGCCCTGCTTCTCTATTCTAGCCTGTTGTAGTACACTACTAGATTATGGGGATCTGCAGCTCCATCCTGTATCTACAAACTGCTGCTGTTTTTTCAGGTTTATATAACTTTGTTTCAGGTTGTATAACTTTGTAATGTGTTTTATTCTGTGAATAATTCTTTAGCGCCGCACTACCCCTTTAAGCAGACGGTCTAATTACGTGTAGGGGATTCTTGCTATGTGATCAAGAACTGTGTCGCAAAAAACACATATAGGCTTCACCCATGCTAGCATTTTGTCGCGTGTGTTCACATAGGGCTTCAGTGTTCATGTTCTTGTCTTCCCAATCAGTAGATATTTCTTCCAAGTGTCTACTACTCATTCATTAAATTAAGATTTTTGAGATTGATGTTTTTTTATTATTCTGCAATAGGAGCTGCGGGAAACCAGCAGCACCAGCTATAAACTGGAATCATTTTGAATCATGCAATAGCCTTTCTAGTCTGGATTTAGACATGGCATATATGCTGCAGATTTTCTACACAGAATTGAATTTAAAAATTCCACGCAGCATTAAATAGCAGTAAATATTGCAAGATCCACGTAAAAAAAAAAAAAAAAAAACAACCTTCCCCAGATACGGATTTTAAATCCACATTTATGTTTGCAAGCTATTTATGTGGTTTCTGATGTATTATGGGGAAAAAAAGCAAATTCATCCAAATTGGAAGCAACCTAAACAGCCCCACACACTACATAGGCGGCCTATGGTTGTCATCTATGCTTTTCCCTCTTATAAGCTCACAAAAGACGCCCAAAGTGTCCCTGATAAATCCCTGATAAAAGTCTTTCCTCCATCACTTGGGAACTGTGCTGGAAGTGCAAAATGTTTTTCTTCTTTCTCTTTTCTCCTTCATGCTTTTAAATTGGATACTTCTCTTTTTGTCTTCTCTTATTTTTATCTGGCAACATGTGTTTCCAGATTGTTTCCTCTTTGTCTTTGTAGCTTTAGGCCATGTTTAAACATCATATAACACCGGCCGTTCTACCAGCCCAGATGATCTTCATTTCTGTTGAATTGGATGCGGGTGCACCCGTGTGCGCCCTCATCCCAATTCACCGCTGCACACAATAAGCATCCCCGATTGTCATGAACATTAATTTGACATTGCATTCAATTGACTTAAGTAAAACGATAGGTACTAATAGACGTTATTTAAAAATTTTTTTAAAAAACACAGTGTGAACATAGCCAATGGGTGTAAGTTATCATTCCCTGTAACAAAAGTGCTGTTTATGTGCATAAATGTTATTGTGTTGTTATTGTGACTTGGGGCAATGTGGCAATTTTTAGATATTTGGTATTACCATAAACAAATTGGATAGAATGAAAAACAATTGAAAAAAAAAAAATGAAATTAAATTTCTGTTTAAAAAAATTGTAGGTACCCCATAAGAATGCCTATTTATACTCCTTCAGTTATCTGTAATTGTACTGTAAAAATTTAAATGAATAAGGTAGTAACCAACACTTGTAAAAGTCATTTTTCCAATGTGTGTAAAAGAACATTTACCCTATGGGCCTTTTCATAATATTGATGTGATTTACCAAAATAACTACATTTTTTAGAGTATAGTTTCCTAAAACTTTTTTTTTTTGGGAAAATGAAACATACAGGTCAACATGATGTGTTCTCTTTGATGAGATACTGGTGATTGTAGCAACCGTTACCATGTGTGCTGTAAACTAGCCCAGCGTAAAGCTAAAATGTCACACATATTTGTAATTGTTCCTGCCCACGCCTTTTGTGAGTCAACTTTCCAAGAAAAATGTAATTTTTTTTTCTACCTGTTACATAATGTTATTTAGTGATACATAACCCCAACCTTCTTTACCTCCATATTCCTTTGATCTCAAATCCAATATTTGTTACCTGTACCAATCAGACCAAGAAAATCATGGCAATAGATTCCATATGTAAGAAGTCTAGAAGACTTGCTGCAGGGGAATTAGCTATGAAACAACAATAAGCAATGGATATTTCCATGTTATAGCACTTAGGGTAAAGTGTCCCAAAACAGGGTTGCTAGTCCCTTCTTTCATTTCAGAATGCAACACAGTCCGTGGCAACCTAGAGCAAAATAAACATTACCCAAAAGTGCATCGCCGAAGATCACTTGACTTTCACGCTGTAGTATCGGCTCTAGATGCATGGATCCAAGGAGCGCTGATGCCACAGCGTGAAGACACACGATCCTGGGCGTTGCACTTTTTGGGTGATGTTAACTTTGCTTTGCTTGCAATGAACTGTGTTGCATTGTAAAATACTTTTTGAACATAGAAAAGTTTTGGATAAAAAAGACGTTTGTTGTCCTGGATTTGTATGAGACTATTTTAACACACAGTCTTTTTTGGGCTGTTTGATATGTCTTTTATATGGCCTCAAATTGATCAAACAGCCAAAAAAGGACGGTGTGTGAACATAACCTATGTGGAAAATATCTATAGAGGCTATGGGGGAGATTTATCACACATGGTGTAAAGTGAAACTGGCTCAGTTGCCCCTAGCAACCCAGTAGTGGATTATAATAGGGTCGTTTCGGGCAGCAGCATGAATTGCATGATTCACTGGGTTTTTTTTTTTGCCAATTTTGCACAAATTAGGACATCATGACATTATCTGTCCTGTACTATGAACGCCAGGCTAGTGCTGCCATAGTTACAGTGAGGTGGGGGGGCCCAGGCTTGGTGAACAGCCCGGGGCCTATGGTAAAGTTAATCCGCCCCAGTAGCAACCTATCAGATTCCCACCTTTCATTTTCCAAAGAGTCTGAGGAATGAAAGCTGGAATCTGATTGGTTGCTAGGGGCAACTGAGGCCAGTTTCACTTTACACCATGTTTGATAAATCTCCCCCTATATGTCCCCATCCTCATAAGCAGTTTCTCAACTCCAGTCCTCAAGACCCACCAGCAGGTCATGTTTTGAGGATTTCACAGGTGATATGATTATAGTCAGTGCACCAGTAACTGCCACAGCTGTTCGTTGTAACTGCCACAGATGTTCGTTGTATGGGATATCAGCGAAACATGACCTGTTGGTGGGTCTTGAGGACTGGGGAGTTGAGAAACACTTCCATAAAGGATCTGTGCACTGCTGTGCAGGCTCCATACCAATATATATCCTACCTCTAAGTGAGAATAAAACCAGGGTTTTAGAAGGTTGTTTACCAAATGTTGAAGTGTACCCGTCTGTAAAAAGTTTTGACATCATAGAGACATGCCAAAAATTTTGATTGGTTCCTTGGCAGGAAGAAGCGCTGGACAGTGCGAAACAGCTGTCCCGGGAGAATGCACTTGCCATTCCACCTGTCCTCCCTACCCATGTAGCCTATTTTCAATAAAGCAAGTCCTTCTTCTGAACTGGTGAGTGCTCAGTGTCTGTTGCTTGCTGCAAGGTATGCTATCATCTTGCAATCACTTTGAAGCACCACTGATTGGACTGCAGAGACATAGCACATTGCTCCTGAGTGCCGTATACAAGCTGGTGCCGGCTGTTCTCTCACTTATCATGTGATCATAATTGTGTTGGTATATATATATACTGTGAGTAATCGTAATTGCGTTCGTATCTACAGAGCGAAGAGTGTTTACACGAGAAGGATTAACGATTTAGACGAGGACTCATAAAATGTGATCAACAACAAATATTTGTTCGTCATTTGGTCGTTGCAGTGCTTACACCAGAAGAATTTGCTAAACATCAAACGATTTAATGATTTTGTGTACAATAATCAGCCCCTATAAAAGGCCCTTATGGTGTACTAGATTGACTATGGTAAGAGAGGTCTGTTAAGGAAGAGCTCTTAGAAGAGGGTTAGAAATGGTAGTGGCTTTTTCCAGTTTTTAGAAGGCATTTTTCTTCTCTGCAAACTTCATCTATAATTTTCTGTTGTCCCTGAGTTAGTGAGTGGAGCTTATCTGCTATGATGGCTCCCATACACTAAAAATAAACATAAATATGAAGTTGTCCTAACCTTTGCCAATTTGACAGCTTCTACTCTATACGATTTCTGGTGAATATGAACTTTTTAAATAAAGCAATGTTTTAAATAAATCAATGTGCTCCACTTCTGGGCTGGTTACAGGAGTCAGACTTTATTATTGTCAGGATCGGGCGATACAGACAGGACAAGATAGTGGGCCCTAGGTCTGAACCCACCCCAATGTCACCTGCCTACTTGCCTCACCTCGGTCCTAGGCGGCCATGGACAACCACGAAGACGTTCCCTACACTGATAAAGTGCACAACAGAACAAGACGACGAACAAACATAAAAGAAAGGTGAACAAGCCGGGTCAAATCCACACAGGCAGCGCAGTACAAAATCAGCAGGCAAAGGGATCGTCAAATAGTCAAGCAGAAGGTCATATAACAAGTCGAGCAACACAGAGGGATTAGGAGAGGGGTTCGCAGGAATAGACAGGGGAGCTGGGACCAGGAGTTAACCTAAATAGCCAGCGCTGGGACTCAGTCTCTGCTTTGATTTTATGCTGACCAAGAGCCCGGTCTGGATCCTCATTGGACCGGCGCTCTGATCTTCCAGGTACAGACAGGCAGAGAAACCTGTCAATCACAGCAACAACACAGGTGTGAAATCAAGTCCAAGAGCTTCTCAGCTTAACTCCTGTATAGCCAAAAGCTGAGAAGCAATCAGGTGTGGCACACAAAGGAAAAACACCAGGTCCAGTTCACACAGGCTACTGCAGATTCCTGACAATTATAGTCTGTGTAGCCTATCTGCCACAATAAGTCAGATTAGGCGGGTGGCCAGTGTGTTGCCTGTAAAACTTGTACAAACAGCAAGTGATCAAGGCCAAGACATGACAAAAAACACGTCTAGCATTTTTTATTGGAAAAAATTAGATTTTTGTATAACGATTTTATTGACTTCATGAAATAAAGCCTTGGATTTTTTTATCAGGAACTTGCTGGATTTTGTTTCCTTGATAATATTTTTTTCTCTATGAAGTCATTGGCGTGCTATAAGAAAGAAGATCACAAGACTGTAGGCCTTCACTGCTTCTTTGTTACTCATTTTACTAATTAAATAGGTGAGGGTTTCTCCTACGCACTAAGTAAACTAGTAGGAAAATACAATAGATACAAAATACTGTGACTCAGTCGATAGAAGGTAAATTAACCCCATAGCCAAACATAACGTACCTGGTACGTCATGGCTTAGCCACAATGATGCTGATTCTGGATTGGCACTAGATTACTATGGGCCCCAACAGCCCCATAGTAATTGTACACTGATCTTGTATGTTCTTACATTAGTGAAGTTATAATAGAAGTCCCCAGGGGGACTTAAGGTTTTTCATTAATAAAAAGAAATCCCATCCCACAATAAAACTTTAAATCACCCCCTTTTGCCATCTTATAAATAAAAATAAAAAAATGAAAATGTTTTCTATCTCCATGAGCGAAATCGCCCTAGCTATTAAATTGTGGCATTCACAAAAACCCGCCAAAGTGCATAATTGCAGATTTTTGTTCACATCAAATCCAGAAAGTTTTTTTTTTTTTTTTAAGTGATCAAAAAGGGGGTGATCCCCTGGTTCTGAATGACAAATCTCTTCTGATTTGTGCATAGAGAGAGATCTTTGCATTAGGGCTGGTGGACCACCCCAATGACTCAGTCCCACTCTAAAACTACTAAGCTGTTACAAAATGAATTATAGATCTTTGGGATAAGATGTTTCATGTCTGTGATCCAGACAGGTTTCGCTAAAATGTTTTTGCGTATATCTCCTATATACCTTTTTGTACTTAAAGAAATACCTGGTCCAGAAATGAAATGAATTATTTTGATTAGTAAAGTGAACAATTTCATATACATTCTTTAACTTTTGTGATGCTTTAACTGTTCTTAATGCTTGCATGTTCAGGTTAGCAGATAGTGGCCACAGTTAAAAGTGAGAAACTCGTGACCGCAGGATTTGACAGCAGGAAATGAATTGAATGTTGGTGCTGGGAAGATTTGTGATAATCCAATATATACATATTTACTCTGATAAACTTAGCATAAAAGATATTCACACATAGTTGTAACAAGCTACTGTACATGGGTGTATAATACAAATATTAGAAAAGGTGTGTTTGCGCTATGAACTATTATTCTTTTAAGAACTACTGTATTTAATGCTTAAAAAAATAAATAGTAACTAAAAGCTATGACTTTTGCATCCCCCCTTAAACTCGGTCACAGACAGAGGTGGCAGCAGAGAGAACTGTGTCAGACTGGAAAGAAAACACCACTTCCTGCAGGACATACAGCAGCTAATACCAGGGGCGTAGCTAAAGGCTGATGGGCCCTGGTGCAAAATGTTAGCTTGGGGGCCCCCCATCTCACCCGATCAGGCAAGTCATATCTAACGTTTATATCCAATGATTCTAATGTGCCACCATGTTCTAATGCCCTGTCACTGCCTCCACCTCATGTACTGCACTACTGCCCCCTATAATGAATGGACTGTACTGTGTCATTGTCTAACCATTGTATTCCAATCTTTGACTCTCCAGCTGAAAAACTACAACTCTCATCATCAACTGCCAGTTGGAAACAATGGGGGTTGTAGTGCTGCAACCTGAAGAGCCAAATGCTGCAAAACTCCCATAATAAACTGTCAGCAGGGCACGATGAAGTTTGAACTTCTGCAACCTGGAGAAGTCACCTATATCACTTGCAGTCCTATGTAACACCACAGATAATAGTGATATCCCTCTGAGTACAGATAATGTAGTGGTCACCTGCAGTCCTATGTAACACCACAGATAACACAGTGATATCTATGAGTACAGATAATGTAGTAGATGTCACCTGCAGTCCTATGTAACACCACAGATAACACAGTGATATCCCTCTGAGTACAGATAATGTAGTAGCTGTCACCTGCAGTCCTATGTAACACCACAGATAACACAGTGATATCTCTGAGTACAGATAATGTAGTAGTCACCTGCAGTCCTATGTAACAGCACAGATAACACAGTGATATCTGAGTACAGATAATGCAGTAGATGTCACCTGCAGTCCTATGTAACACCACAGATAACACAGCGATATCTCTGAGTACAGATAATGTAGTAGTCACTTGCAGTCCTATGTAACGCCACAAACAACACAAAGATATCTCTGAGTACAGATAATGTAGTAGTCACTTGCAGTCCTATGTAACGCCACAGACAACACAAAGATATCTCTGAGTACAGATAATGTAGTAGTCACTTGCAGTCCTATGTAACGCCACAGACAACACAAAGATATCTCTGAGTACAGATAATGTAGATATAGACCCCTGTGTAGCCCCCCCATAGTATAGACCCCCTGTGTAGCCCCCCACAGTATAGACCCCCTGTGTAGCCCCCCACAGTATAGACCCCCTGTGTAGCCCCCCACAGTATAGACCCCCTGTGTAGCCCCCCCACAGTATAGACCCCCTGTGTAGATCCCCCACAGTACAGACCCCCTGTGTAACCCTCTCATAGTATAGACCCCTGTGTAGCCCCCCTCCCATAGTATAGACCCCCTGTGTAGCCCCCCTCCCATAGTATAGACCCCCTGTGTAGCCCCCCTCCCATAGTATAGACCCCCTGTGCAGCCCCCCCAGTATAGACCCCTTGTGCAGCCCCCCCCAGTATAGACCCCTTGTGCAGCCCCCCCCCCCCCCTGTATAGACCCCTTGTGCAGCCCCCCACATCGCAACATTTATGTAAAAAATGAAAAAATAAATAAATAAACTCACCTCACCTGGATCCTTGATCTCCCTGCCAGCTTCTCTTCAGTTCAGTGAGCTTCCGGGTTGCCGGCCCTGGCCGGAAGCTCACTGATGCAGGATCGCGGCGCCCGGATTTCTCCTCTATACTGCACGGCGGCTGACATGTGACGTGATGACGTCACATGTCAGCTGCCGAGGAGGAGGAGAAGTCCCGGCGCCGCGGTCCTGCATCAGTGAGCTTCCGGCCAGGGCCGGCAACCCGGAAGCTCACTGAACTTAAAGAGGTCCGGCGGCCGGGGCCTTTTAACTGCATGGGGGGACCGGGCCGGGGGGCATATGCCCCCCGGCCCAGTCCGCCCCTGCCGCGGCCCCCCGGATTGGGGGAGCACAGGAAGTAGTGGCAAAAGGGGCCGTGCGGGCCCCCCTAGCGTAGGGGCCCGGTCGCCATGGCGACCCCTGCGACCCCTATAGCTACGCCACTGGCTAATACATTGTAAATGTCCTTTTAACTTTAAGACAAAAACGCTTTTAAGCACAAAAGCTGGGCAGCATGCCCTTAGCACCCACTGTGACTGCCCACCCACCCCCCCCTGTACTGCTTCTCAGTGTCCCATGTACCGCTGGGTTGCGCCTCAGTGTATGACATCACCAGCAGTCCTCCTATTGATTGGGTGCATGCACGTGCCTTGCTGTAGTCCCTCCTCCTAAGCATGGCAGACTTCATCCCTCTGGCATTTCTTCCACTAAAGACCAGGACTGTCATGAATTTTGGTGAAAAGAAGAATTTTTGTTTTTTATTTACTAAAGTGGGCAAAGAGGGTTCTCTTCGGTGTTTTTATTTCAAAATAGATCTTTTTTTTTTTTTTTTTTTAAATATAATTTAAAACGTTTTTTTCCTACTTATTTCCAGCTTAGTAGTGGAAGCAGTTTAATAGATGGCTTCTATTATTAAACCAAGGCTTTGCGTTAGGTCATAGAATGGCTAACATTAACCACGCACACACTGGTACCTACCGTAGAGCCAGACACCGCCAGGCCTGGAGAGTTATAAAACGATCCAGGACTGGGCGGCAGCAGGCTGGTATTATTAGGCAGGCAAAGGCAAAAATAAATGGCCCTTGCCACCCTGATAGTCTCAGGTTGCTGCTTGGTTTTGTATCTGGCTAGTTATGAAAATTGGGGGGACCCCATGCATTTAAAAAAAATATTTATTTGTTGAACTAATGCATAGAGTCTCCCCTATTTTTCATAAACAGCCAGCTACAAAACCAAGCAATAGCAGCTTGAAATAATAAAAACTATATAAAAAAAAAAAGGATACTTACCTGTCCTCAGTCCAACTTTCTCAGCGCCTAGCAGGGCTGTTCCCAACATTAGGCCAAATAAGTTTATTTCCTCAGGCAGTAGATTTTCAGAATGCCAGAGGGACTCCATGGAGTAGCCATAAATCCTACTGTCTGCTACACACCACTGATCTCATTGATAAATACTTTTCAAGTACTGTTATACTTTTATATGCTTCAAACAAAAGTGATCACTACCCCTATAAATGGAATACAAGGTGTATTGACTCTTGTATATGTCAAGGTCAATTCACATGGCTCTCTGTGTTGTAATGTAACCTTGAAGGAAATGTGCCCCACAACATTGTGTTATAATATACAATTGCACACCTGGTATTAAAACATAAGGGATAGTACAGGGTCTGACAGGTACAGGTGGCTATATGTTAGTTGAGTATATGCCTGTACAGGTTATAATACTGGTCAAGTCATACATTTTATATAAAAAACAGTAAATGTCACACAGGAATTATAATGTAGCCTGTTATACCACTAATGTCAGTTCTCTTTCCTTAAAGGGGTTATCCAGCGCTACAAAAACATGGCCACTTTCCCCCTACTGTTGTCTCCAGTTAGGGCAGGGTTTTGAAACTCAGTTCCATTGAATTAAATGGAGCTTAATTGCAAACTGCACCTGAACTGGAGACAACAGTAGGGGGAAAAGTGGCCATGTTTTTGTAGCACTGGATAACCCCTTTAAACTCATAGGCACAGATCCTAGAGCTCTTTAGCCTGAAGTGGGACAAGACAATATAGAAGCTAACGGTAGTGGTGAGAATATGGAGAAGTATGAGGCAGCTGAGCAACTCCACGATAAAGAAGCAGAGCAGCTTGTACCCAGTCCAATGAAAATTCGGTGTCAGTTATTTAGACACAAAGGGGGACATTTAGGAATAAATCCTTGCACCCTTTTCCCCAGTGGGATTTACTAAGAGGCCCACGTCTCTTAGGCAATCTGGCCAGTCCTGTGCCCAACGCAACAAATTTATGCCTGCTTCCAGAGGTCGTAGATTTGTATCATGAGTTATGCCTGTGAGCAGGCATGTTTATAATTATAAATTAGGCACGGACGGATGACACATCTTCTCCCTGCTTTTCTGCGTCCCAGCAGCCTTTGTAAAGGTCCCTTAAAGATGCTAAAGATGACATTGCTAAATAATGTACAAAAAGATCTCATTTGTAAACTCTGCAAAAAAAAAAAGTGCCACCAACGGCAATACCTCCAGTCTATTTCAACATTTGAAATACAATGACATATTGAATATGAAACGGGCATAGCTCAAAAGAAGAGACTGTTAGTGACAAACACCCAAGTACAAGTGGTCCACAAAGCAGACATCCATTAAAGAAGCATTTACAAACTATGAAAAAGATTTTAAAAGACACTATTTCCTATTAAATCACGAAGGCAATGACATAGCTCCCATAGCTACGGTGAAGCACAAGGGGGTTAAATGCCTTATTAAAGCTTTAGACAGAAGATACATTGTGCTGTCACAAAAATATTTTTCTTAAACTGCAATTCCCAACTTGTATCAAACTTTTCGTAAAAAAGTATCTCGGTATCTTGTAAAAAAGTACCTCAGCAGTGACAGCCGACTCAGCCAATCACTGACTAAATGGGACAGCAGTGTGGCCAGTGATTGGCTGAGCAGGCTGTTACTGCTGAAACAAGCTTGTCTTAGAAGTGGAGGCAGGTAGCATTCAGTGAGGGACACTGCAGGAGAACGACGAGGAGAAAAGTAATGAATAAGCACATTAAGAACTCGGGTGTGTGAACTTTTGATCAGGGTCATTTGGATATTTGTGGTTGTCATTATAATTTTAAAAGAAAATAACAGTAGTTTGACAATCAGTGGCTTCACCCAACCACTAACCATGAGTGGAAGAAAAGTTTTTGTGTTATTCATATTTTCAGATAGAAGGACAAGAAAGCAAAAATTCTGCCGAGGTATGTAAACTTCTTGCACTCTCTAATCGCCCGTTCCACATGTTGATCTTTCAGTGCATTTCTAAGAATTCTGAATTCTCAACCGCGGAATTTCGCCAGTTTTACTCCGTGTGGTCAACAATGCTCTCTCCCCACTGATAAAGCTTACTGATGGAGTTTACAGATGACTTACCAGGAGAAGAATGTAACAATTTCAGTTGTAAAGCATATTTTATATAAATTACGACATGGAGAGAAAGGAGCTGTTGCACATCACACCTATCGCTGACACTAATGCCTCTCGGCAACATTTAAAAACCAACGCCAGGATGTTGGTATATAATTTGATCAAACCATATTGCCCCATGTACCACGTGCCAGTCTACTGGTTCACATGGGTCCTTACACTATCTCCACACTGTGTCGGTCAGCGACCGCCAACCCCGCAAAGCGTGCACAAGCAGGGAAGGGAGGCCATAGAATGGCCCTGCAACCCCAATGTCACAGGACCAAACCCAAAGGGCCCCCCCAAAACCGGAGACCGTGGTACATGGGGCAATATGGTTTGATCAAATTATAAACAAACATCCTGGCATTGGTTTTTAGATGTGGCTGAGAGGCATTAGTGTCAGCCATAGGTGTGATGTGCAACAGCTCCTTTCTCTCCATGTCGTATATTTTATATAAATATACAGAGGAGCTACTTGAAATAGTTTTGTTGATCCCAGATTTTAAGTGACTTAAATTTCTGAAAACCGTGTTTCCACCATTCAGGAGAAAGTGAATGCAGAGATGGAGTCAGCAGCTACAGTCAACAGGAAGAGTACCACAGAGAGAACAAAGCTGTGTCTGTGTCATCTGCATCTTCATTTGAAGGAAAGAAGCCAAGAAAGTCATTAGGATTTTTAGATCATTAGAGGAAGTGGGGCAGCCCCTACACCGTCAACCACTGCGCCACTCCACGAAACACGGGAAGCCAAGCTAAGCAGCTACTTGGTGTCTCCTGTGCAGGACAGTGAGGAAAATCCGTTAGAATGGTTAGAATCCGTTAGAAGACATTCTGTAAATGTTCCCATGTTAAGTAGGGTGGGAAAAAAGTATCTTTGCTTACTAGCGACTAGCTCCACATTTGATTAGGTTTTTAGCTTAGGAGAAAACATTGTCACATGCCTCAAATCCTGTCTGAAACCAGAAAATGTTAACATGCAAATGTCCCTTAGCAACAACATAGAATGGCGCATGATCAGGATGCTAATCCGTTAGAGTTGCCATGTTTAGGCCCATTTCTCGCTCTTAAAGGTCTAGTTCTGTTGTTATTTTTGCACATGGTGGTATTGTTTTACAGTTCATGTCATTAATTTTAACTTTTAATGTCATACAGATATTTCGATAGTTCGATCACCGTGTCGGCTAATTAGGCATTTAAATGCAGCTGTCAAGCCTGACAGCTGCATTTAAACGGTTGGGAAGCCCCATCCCTGGTGTCTTGTGGGTCGTATCTCCCAAGATCGGTTCTTCTGTCCTGGCCGGGCTCTGTGCCACACTGACGCCGATCCCGACTTGGCAGTCCATAGCTCTGGACTGTAGCCCAGAGCATCGCAGCACTGATCTCATTGATCAGTTCTGTATATATACACAGTATTGATCTCTATGAGAGATCAGTGCTGTTCATATAGAATTTCCCCAGGAAAAAAAGGGGTTTTATTAATAAAAAAATCCCCTCCCTTAATAAAAGTCTGAATCACCCCCCTTTTATAAAAATAAATAAACTTATTTGGTATCGCCGTGTGCGTAATCACCTAAACTATTGAAGTATCACATTCCTGATTGCACACAGTAAACGGTGTAAATGCAAAAATGCATTTTAAAGAGAACCAATCATGGACGAAAGTTAAAAAAATTTATTCCCTAATTAGATGTAAATCATCATTTTATTGACATTTGTAAATATAATTCATTATTTTTATTGCCATGTTTTTTAATTATTCACTTTTTACTTTCCTGTCTCGAGCCGGCTCTTTTCAAAAGAGCCGGCGCGAGACAGGAAACTCCCGTCATGCAGAGCGGCAGGAAAGGTTCCCATGATCCTTTGCCGGCCGCTCCGTTAATACACAGTGATCTCGCGCTATACAGTGCAAGATCGCTGTGTATTTTCTAGTCCCTCTTCTCTAATCTATTTATGAAGATACAGACTGCCTCTGCAGTCTGTATCTTTATACTTTACCTATCCTCTTCTTCGGTGCAGCAAGGCCGGCGCCGCCATCTTGATTACGTCACTTGCGTTCCAGCGGTGGAACGCAAGGCCCGTAATCAAGATGGCGGCGCCCGGCCGTGCGGCACTGAAGCAGAGGATAGGTAAAGTATAAAGATACAGACTGCAAATACAGTCTGTATCTTCATGAAGTCTATCTATGAAGATACAGACTGCCTTTGCAGTCTGTATCTTTATACTTTACCCGATTCTCTGTTCCCTGGCTGTTCCGGCGGCGGCGCCATCTTGATGACGTCACGCTGGAACGCACCGCTGGAACGCAAGTGACGTCATCAAGATGGCGGCGCCCACCGGAACAGCCAGGGAACAGAGGATCAGGTAAAGTATAAAGATACAGACTGCAAATGCAGTCTGTATCTTCATGAATAGACTTAGGGAGAGATATACTTTCATAATAGGGACAGTTACATTTAGGTGATTGGTTCTCTTTAAATGCTTGAAAAGCCCCATTCCTGGTGTCTAGTGGGTCAGATCTCCCAAGATCGGTTCTTCTGCCCGTGTCGGCCTCCGTGCCGCACTGACGACGATCCCGACTTGGCAGTCCATAGCTCTGGGCTGCAGCCCAGAGCAACACAGCACTGATCTCATTGATCAGTTCTGTATATATGCTGTGCATATAGAAGTCCCCCAGGAAAAAAAAGTGTTTTTATTAACAAAAAAAAATCCCCTCCCATAATAAAAGTCTGAATTACCCCCCTTTTGCTATTTTATAAAAATAAATAAATAAACTTATTTGGTATCGGCGTGTGCAAAACCACCTCAACTATTGAATTATCACACTCCTGATTGTGCACGGTAAACGGTGTAAATGCAAAAAAATTCCAAAGTGCAAAATTGTGCAATTTTTGGTCTCATCAAATCCAGAAAAATTGTAATAAAACGTGTTCAGAAAGTCGCAAATGGAGAACCCCCCCCAACAAATGGATTTTTGGTAATTTCAAAACTGGGATAGACAGGTAAGTAATGCAGTATGCTTCTGCAGAAGTTTCATTTTTTTTAACCTCTACCTGGAGTTCCCCCTCAAATGACAGCCACTCACTACATTTCAAATGTGTGTGAACATAGCTTTGCTGTGTTTTCAATCCACTCCTGGTTTTGGTTGCAAAATGCTGAGCAAAAATACTGTGTAGCAACATAGCCTAAAAATGAGAACAAAATGTAAAGCCATGTTTGAAAAACCACACCATGAATCAAAAGCTTGTAGAACCACTGGCAGCAATAACTGACATATGTTTTTAAAAATTAAAATCATTTCCCAGATTTAAAAAACGTATATATTTTGTGTTGTCACATGCAGAAATATCATTAGATTATTGATCCCATGCAGTGAACAGAGTAAATAAATTAAAAAAAAAAAATAACTGCCAGAATTGCTGAGAAAAAGTTATGTCTATAACAAAATGGTGCCAATAGAAACTAAACATGAGCGTAAATAAGCTCATAGATACGGATAGTCATCATTATTCTACTAATACCCTTTTTTGTCTCCATGTTCTTTCCCCATTCTGAGACATAAGCATTTTTGTTAACATACAAATAATTCTCAAGTGCCTATGCATGTTTTCCAGCATGGCAAGAGCTCTGAGGATTAGCTATCTCCTTTTATTCACCCTTCACTCTGTGTCCACTTGCGGTCTACTGGCTTTCACTTAAAGATACTCTGTAACCACAATCTGCCCCCCCCCCCCCCCCAAAAAAAAAACAAAACAAAAAAAAACCTCTTGTACCTTCGGATAGTGGCTTTTAATCCAAGATCTGTCCTGGGGTTCGTTCGGCAGGTGATGCAGTTATTGTCCTAAAAAACTACTTTTAAACCTCCAGCCCTATGTCAAATTGGTCTGGCCTAGAGTACTCATTCCCTAGGATTGCCCCACCTCTCCATCCCTCCTTCCAGCTCTCTTCATAATTAGGAATGCCCCAAGCAGGATTCCTCTTAATCATCACCTGTCTTAACACTGTGCTGAATAGTTCAGGCTCCTGTGCAGTGTTCAAACAAGTGATAAATAGAAGAAAACTTGCCTGGGGTGTTCCTAATGGTGATGAGGGCGGGGAGGAGGCATAGAAAGTCGGTGCAAACCTAGGGCATAGACACTTCAGGCCGCGCCACTTTGACATAGGGCTGTAAGTTTGTTTTTTAGGACAATAACTGCATCAATCCATGAATGGACCCCAGGACAGATCTTTGATTAAAAGTAGCTATCCGACGGTACAAGCGTTTTTGGGGGGGGGGGGGGTAGATTGTGGGTACAGAGTCGCGTTAAAGGGGGGTAAGCATAGAGTGATGAATAGGAAGACATGGCTTTGACTTACTTGAGACATAAACTATATTAAATATTCACAAAAAGGTTTATATCTCAGCACTGGAAATCACTATTGAAGTAGAAAAGGTATGCCTGGAATTCTGATGATAATTTAGCCATGTGTTTATATATACCCATGTCATCCTGATGACAGGTCCACCTTTACTCAAGTTATACTCACCTTCCCCAATCCCAGGCTGCTGCTGTCCTGATTTTGCCTGATCCTGGCTGAGCAGTGCATCCAGCTTTAGATTTGATACACAGGAAACAATGCCTATCACTAGCAGTCATGCAAATAAGGTTTCCAGGTAATTAAAAAAAAAACAAAAAAAAAAACAGTAATTTGTGTAGCAAAATCTGAAAATCTGATGTAAGTAAATTAACCCTAATTTCTGTTATCCACAGGAAAATTAGACCTTTTCAGTAGTGTGCACCTGTTCCTTCACATACAATGTTTTATCTATTGAACAGTCATGTTGCTGTAGTCACGAGTTGATGTAACTTTACTTAGTAGATTAAATGCTGAGTAATCTGTCACGGCTGAATATTATTATGAGAAAAGTATGATATCCTTGATTGCATAACACCATAAGACTCGGTTCCCATTGGTGTCATGTCTTATGACTTTTTAAAGGCATGTGTTGCTTGTAGAGATGAGCGAACCTCAAGCATGCTCGAGTCTATCCGAATCATTCGGCATAGCGGGGGCTGCTGAACTTGGATAAAGCCCTAAGGCTATGTGGAAAACATATCTATGTATAAATGTTTTCCAGACAGCTTAAGAGCTTTATCAAAGTTCAGCAGCCCCCGCTATGCCGAATGCTCGGGTTTGGATAGACTCGAGGATGCTCGAGGTTCGCTCATCTTTAGTTGCTCGTGGTAAATTCCCTGGCAATTTCCACACAAAATTTTTGGAAGTCTGGAACAGTAGCATCAAAGTGGTTGAGATTTAAAAAAAATCACAGCCACTTGTTACAAAAAATATATTTGACTTAAATGAGTCAAGATATTTGAATTAAAGAGAAGCTGTCATTAAAAACAACATTTAGAGACGTCAAAAGTTTTGATCGGGTCTGAGTGCTCAGACCATGACCGATTAGAAACAGCCAAGCCGCTGTGACTTACATTATGCAGCTATCCAGGGCACATAACACGGAACTGGGAGAAAATGTGTTGCACATGGACTTCTCCCACCTTGTTCTCACAATCTGAACACTCAGACCCTGACTGATCAAAACTTTTGACATGTCTCTGTTATGTGTCAAAACTTTTTTCTAATTACAGGTAGAAAATTAGAAAAAATCTACAATATTGAATTGTTTTACGCAAAATTGCTGATTTGTGTATAAAATGCTACTGCAGGACCGCCATAGACCAACAAAGATCCTCATTTTCCATTTTATTCTTGGTAAGTGTGCACTTAAACTATAACATAATGCATTTCAGTGCCCAAGATAGTGCCCTAAGCCTAGAAATATATACCCAGCTAGATGAAGCAGAACAAAAATAAGATTTTGCTAATGAAAACACTGAAGATTTTTCAAACCCATTGATTTTTACTTTAAAGCAGGAATGGGGAACCTTCGGCCCTCCAGCTGTTGCAAACAACTTTCATCATGCCTGTGTCTTTGGCTGTCGAGGCATGATGGGAATTGTAGTTTTGCAACAACTGGAGGGCCGAAGGTTCCCCATACCTGCTTTAAAGAGTACCTGTCATTATTGGTGAGGGTCTGATTGTTTTAGACCCTGAGAGATCAGTAGAACATGCTGAGAGACAACCTCACCGTTTGTTACTCTCCCCCGTGTGTCTATGACCTAGACAGACCCCATAGACTTACATTGAAAGTTCGTGTCCAGGTCACATCACACAGAACACAATTTTTTTTTCACATCCCTCTGAAAAGTCTTTTTTTTTTTTTTTTAAATGACAGCGCCCATACACTCATGTACAGGATCTTAAGCAGATTTGATGCTGTTCCTTCCATCCATGGAATCCGTTTCTTAACCAGTTGACAATCAACTTTTTGTGCAACAATTATGTGGTGCTGGTTATCTCTGGAGACAAGAGCTATGGAGATAGCTTGAGAAGCTCCCTCCCATAAGGCTCCACTGTATGTGGTGGAGAGTGGGTGTTGAGCAGGCAAAAATTTACACATGCTCCGGAGCAGGTGTACATTATTGCTCAATTCCTGTGCTAAGCACAGGACCTGCCAGATTCACTAATACATGCACCTTAATAAAAGTCTCCCACTGGCTCCATTTAAAACTGTTTCCTCCCCTTTAAGCTCCTATGGATGCATTAAAATAGTGACGTTTATGAAGTACAGCATGCAATTCTAATGGATTTAGTTGTTCAAAAAATTAAATGAGTCTACAGAAGAGCCATTTACAGACGTGATCATGTGCAAGTTACACCATTCATTTGCATTACTCACTAATTACACAACTTTTATTCCATAGAAAGTCATGCATTTAGGTGTCTGTGACACATTGTAAAAAAAAAAAAAATACAGGACTTTGATTCTTAGCATTCTCAGCCAAGAATAACTGAACCAGATTTGCTCTTATCCTTACCTATTGTGCAAAACAGTCCAGAAGTAAACTTTCTGTCTTGTGACTGGTTACTGATCTCACCTTAGCGTAATTGAAATGCTGAGCAGTCTAGGTTTGCACGGTGTGGTTTTTCTGCATTTTAATTGTGTTTTGAAGGTCAGGGGTAAAAACTCATTGCATTTTTTAGTTTTTGGTTTTATCAGGTGAAACACAATTTTGAAATGTGTCACCTGTGCTGTCAATAACCACATTGCAAAAACATGGTGATTCGAGGCAAAAAAAAACTTCTTTTTAATGCAGTTTTTACCCCTGACCTTTCAAAGCTTCTTTGAGGCTGTGTTCACACTACGTATATTTGTCAGTATTGTGGTCCTCATATTGCAACCAAAACCAGGAGTGGATTCAAAACACAGAAAGGATCTGTTCACACAATGTTGAAATTGAGTGGATGGCTGCCATATAACAGTAAATAACTGCCATTATTTCAATATAACAGCCGTTGTTTTAAAAATAACAGCAAATATTTGCCAATGGCGGCCATCCACTCAATTTCAAGGTTGTGTGAACAGAGCCTTTCTGTGTTTTCGATCCACTCCTGTTTTGGTTGCAATATGAGGACCACAATACTGACTGAAATATACGTAGTGTGAACACAGCCTCAATGTAAAAGTCCCGCCAAAATGAAAACTCTGCTGAAAACTCTGCTGGGTGTGGGAACATAAAAAGCAATGTGTACTTACCCATCCTCGTGCCACTGCAGCGCTACATCACATCTCTTAGACCCCTACCAGCTGCCTGGATCTAATGCAACGTCATGACCTGGCTGAAGACCTCAGCCAGCCAGTGACTAAGGCAAAACATAGCTGCAGTCACTGACTGGCAAAGCAGGCCTTCCCTGCTGAGTTGTGACAACACTAAAACCCAGGAGAAACTGGAACTCGCTGTGGTCATGGAGCTTGGGGAACAGGTAAGCATACATTTTTTATGTATGCTTTCTGTGCCCGCTGCAATTCAGGCTCCAAAAAAATGACAGATAGCTGGTAGGTCAAGGAGATACATTGTGCCTTTCATATATCCGTCTCTGTGTTCATAACATAGAAAAATGAATTTGTTCTTTGTTGAAAAGTATAAAAAAAGTTGTTTCAAGGCTTCTGAAATGCTGCAATCTGATTGCTTACTTGATTGACAGCCAGTTTCCAGCTCTGAGCCTGGCTTCCAAACCTCGCTCCTGTGCAAATTGTGCGCATTTGGAAATAGGTTTCCAGCTGACTCTCATTCAGGTGGGGATAGGGATGCAAAGGGGAGCAAGGAGGTGTTCTACCCCTTAGGCCCCGTTCCCACTGAGCAAAGGTAGCCTCCTGCTCATAATGGGAGTCTATGGGACGTGCGCACTCCTGCTCTGTACGCACTGAAGAATGAACATGCGCCTACCTTTGCTCAGTGGGAACGGGGCCTTAGAAGGTCAGGCGCTTTGGTACACCTCTTTGCACCAGAGAATTTTATCTACAGAACCTAATGAACACACAGAGGCATATATTAAAGGTACCATGTGCCTGTATAAAATGATTACAGTTAACCAAATCTTGCTTCTTTTAAAACATTCTGGTACTAAAGTCAATGATCTGTATTTGAATCCCTATTGTATGCCACAGTCAAAAAACCCTGTTTGTAATATAACTGGTGCCTGAACTTCTAGGCATAAATTAATTTAAAACTTAAAAAGACTGTCAGTAGGTTTATGCTGCCCTTTCTAAGGGTAGCATAAACTAGTGACAGAGAAGCTGTACAGAATAAAGTATCACTTACATTGTTCTGTGCAGGGGATTCAGAGATATCCTCCTGAATAACAAGGACATTAAACAGTCATCCCCATTATGTGCATGTGCTCAGTAGTCCTGGATATTCATAAGCACCAGCATAATCTACCCACTGGCCTCTGATGGGCAGAAGTCTGTGCATGCTGTATATACCCATGTTTCCCAGGGGGCAATGCACCTAGGACTTCACTGCATTGAGCGCTTTCATTAGCAGCCGGCAGTGTTGTCATTTGGCTGTTCTCCCTGAGTTCAGCAATCTGTTTCTCTTATGGCTCTACTAGGCATTGCTCCCACCTAGCCAGAATCCTGCTCCACACTGATGAGGGGCAACACCCCGAAACAGCTGTCTGTGGATGGTTACCTAGCCTTGGTTTATCCCTTGTCATTACACTGACTTATAGGGCCACTTAATATGGTGGATTTGGTGGTTTCCTAACAGGAGCTGCCACTTGGCTGGGTCCTTCCCGGAGGGATATCTGGCTAGTCCTGTGTTTTGAGACTCTTCAATGAGGCTCCACGGACTCCTCTTTTGCATACCCATGTTTCCCAGGGGGCAATGCACCTAGGACTTCACTGCATTGAGCGCTTTCATTAGCAGCCGGCAGTGTTGTCATTTGGCTGTTCTCCCTGAGTTCAGCAATCTGTTTCTCTCATGCTGTATATAGGCAGAAAGCTGTCAATCAGCAGATGGAGGGCAGAGGGAGTGATACGGCTTGAAAACCATTTACTTACATATTAAAAGAATGGCTGAACAGAATGATTTGAGTGATACATCCTTCTTTTCAGCATTTCCCTCACTAGTTTATGCTGCTCTCATTTAAGGTAGCATAATCGTGGTGACAGATTCCCTGTGTTAAAGAGTGCACTAGTAGGTTACCTACGGTCAGTAGAATATTCAGTTGTCATGTGCATGGAAAGCTTCTCACATGACACATTATAACACACTTACATCATAAGTCACATGCAAGTTCATTAATCCTTGGCCGAAGCTTGACAGCGCAAAGCTGGCAGAATAATGTTAGTTTGTTTAAGAAAATAGCAGGCAAGGGCGTCCGTTGTGTGTGGATCCCACACCTTGCCTGCTCTCTTTTGTGTTGTTTTAGCTATCTTTCCTTCTACGAACTGAATCAACAACAACTCCCACTCCTCAACCTGCAGCGTGATCAGGACCTCAGTCCAGATTGCGCAGTCATCGGGTGTGGCAGCTCCATTACCTGTCGTTCCACCTACATCTCCGCAATGAATAGCTATTTGCTGCTATTAATAATTTTGAGGATGGGCTCCTGGGGAAAGATGTAAAAACTTGTTTGAAGCAATACCTGAAGGAAAAGAGTGGGTTGGTAATTGTGACAGCATTAAGCTACATATGGTGTAAAGCCTTACGGGATAATTTCAGCCTGAATACCACATTTTTTCAGTTGAGGTGTATAGGAAAGTATTCTGATAAGGATTAACGGGTTGTCCAGGAATAAGGGTCATTTTTTTCACAAAGGATATTAGCTGTATCAACCACAGACTGTCAATCTTTATGTGTGTGTGTGTGTGTATATATATATATATATATATATATATATATATATATATATATATAGTGGTACCTTGGTTTAAGAGTAACTTGGATTAAGAGCATTTTGCAAGAAGAGCTCACAGTTTTTCAAAATTGTAACTTGGATTAAGAGCATTGCTTTGGCTTACGAGCTCCCAGTACTGGGTGGGAGGGCAAGTGGGGGAGTGGCATGGTCTGCACAGGGTGGTCTACAGCACTGTACTCTGACATAGGAAATCTTCCCCACCTTCCAAATCATAGCAGATCCACTTCAGGCTGGGGCTTGCATCAGGGGACAGGACTGTGGAGGTAATCTCTCCATAGCTGTAACCCCTCTCTCCCTAGACAGAGAGTGCTGCAATTATGTACCCACATATGGCCTGCTCATTCCTTTATGCTCCCTGCAGTCTCTGTCAGTCCTTGTGTTTCCCATCCTCTCCATTCCTGCTATAATGTGCCTGCACTTACACTCAGCTATACACACTGCTGCTATAATGTGCCTGCACTCACACTCAGCCATTCACACTGCTATATAGAGAAGTTTCTGTCACTGTCCTCCTGCACAGCTCCGATTCTCACTTCCTGATTGGTCCATGCTGAACACTCACCCTTTCCCCATTGTGAACATATGACCACACAGACCTCTGACAGCAGCCCTGCTTCTCTATTCTAGCCTGTTGTAGTACACTACTAGATTATGGGGATCTGCAGCTCCATCCTGTATCTACAAACTGCTGCTGTTTTTTCAGGTTTATATAACTTTGTTTCAGGTTGTATAACTTTGTAATGTGTTTTATTCTGTGAATAATTCTTTAGCGCCGCACTACCCCTTTAAGCAGACGGTCTAATTACGTGTAGGGGATTCTTGCTATGTGATCAAGAACTGTGTCGCAAAAAACACATATAGGCTTCACCCATGCTAGCATTTTGTCGCGTGTGTTCACATAGGGCTTCAGTGTTCATGTTCTTGTCTTCCCAATCAGTAGATATTTCTTCCAAGTGTCTACTACTCATTCATTAAATTAAGATTTTTGAGATTGATGTTTTTTTATTATTCTGCAATAGGAGCTGCGGGAAACCAGCAGCACCAGCTATAAACTGGAATCATTTTGAATCATGCAATAGCCTTTCTAGTCTGGATTTAGACATGGCATATATGCTGCAGATTTTCTACACAGAATTGAATTTAAAAATTCCACAGCATTAAAATAGCAGTAAATATTGCAAGATCCACGTAAAAAAAAAAAAAAAACAACCTTCCCCAGATACGGATTTTAAATCCACATTTATGTTTGCAAGCTATTTATGTGGTTTCTGATGTATTATGGGGAAAAAAGCAAATTCATCCAAATTGGAAGCAACCTAAACAGCCCACACACTACATAGGCGGCCTATGGTTGTCATCTATGCTTTTCCCCTTATAAGCTCACAAAAGACGCCCAAAGTGTCCCTGATAAATCCCTGATAAAAGTCTTTCCTCCATCACTGGGAACTGTGCTGGAAGGTGCAAAATGTTTTTTCTTCTTTCTCTTTTCTCCTTCATGCTTTTAAATTGATACTTCTCTTTTTGTCTTCTCTTATTTTTATCTGGCAACATGTGTTTCCAGATTGTTTCCTCTTTGTCTTTGTAGCTTTAGGCCATGTTTAAACATCATATAACACCGGCCGTTCTACCAGCCAGATGATCTTCATTTCTGTTGAATTGGATGCGGGTGCACCCGTGTGCGCCCTCATCCCAATTCACCGCTGCACACAATAAGCATCCCCGATTGTCATGAACATTAATTTGACATTGCATTCAATTGACTTAAGTAAACGATAGGTACTAATAGACGTTATTTAAAAATTTTTTTAAAAAACACAGTGTGAACATAGCCAATGGGTGTAATTTATCATTCCCTGTAACAAAAGTGCTGTTTATGTGCATAAATGTTATTGTGTTTTTATTGTGACTTGGGGCAATGTGGCAATTTTTAGATATTTGGTATTACCATAAACAAATTGGATAGAATGAAAACAATTGAAAAAAAAAATGAAATTAAATTTCTGTTTAAAAAATTGTAGGTACCCCATAATAATGCTATTTATACTCCTTCAGTTATCTGTAATTGTACTGTAAAAATTTAAATGAATAAGTAGTAACCAACACTTGTAAAAGTCAATTTTTCCATGTGTGTAAAAGAACATTTACCCTATGTGCCTTTTTCATAATATTGATGTGATTTACAAAATAAATACATTTTTTAGAGTATAGTTTCCTAAAACTTTTTTTTTTTTGGGGAAAATGAAACATACAGGTCAACATGATGTGTTCTCTTTGATGAGATACTGGTGATTGTAGCAACCGTTACCTGTGTGCTGTAAACTAGCCCAAGCGTAAAGCTAAAATGTCACACATATTTGTATTGTTCCTGCCCACGCCTTTTGTGAGTCAACTTTCCAAGAAAATGTAATTTTTTTTCTACCTGTTACCATAATGTTATTTAGTGATACATAACCCCAACCTTCTTTACCTCCATATTCCTTTGATCTCAAATCCAATATTTGTTACCTGTACCAATCAGACCAAGAAAATCATGGCAATAGATTCCATATGTAAGAAGTCTAGAAGACTTGCTGCAGGGGAATTAGCTATGAAACAACAATAAGCAATGGATATTTCCATGTTATAGCACTTAGGGTAAAGTGTCCCAAAACAGGGTTGCTAGTCCCTTCTTTCATTTCAGAATGCAACACAGTCCGTGGCAACCTAAGCAAAATAAACATTACCCAAAAGTGCATCGCCGAAGATCACTTGACTTCACGCTGTAGTATCGGCTCTAGATGCATGGATCCAAGGAGCGCTGATGCCACAGCGTGAAGACACACGATCCTGGGCGTTGCACTTTTTGGGTGATGTTAACTTTGCTTTGCTTGCAATGAACTGTGTTGCATTGTAAAATACTTTTTGAACATAGAAAGTTTTGGATAAAAAAGACGTTTGTTGTCCTGGATTTGTATGAGACTATTTTAACACACAGTCTTTTTTGGGCTGTTTGATATGTCTTTTATATGGCCTCAAATTGATCAAACAGCCAAAAAAGACGGTGTGTGAACATAACCTATGTGGAAAATATCTATAGAGGCTATGGGGGAGATTTATCACACATGGTGTAAAGTGAAACTGGCTCAGTTGCCCCTAGCAACCCAGTAGTGGATTATAATAGGGTCGTTTCGGGCAGCAGCATGAATTGCATGATTCACTGGGTTTTTTTTTTGCCAATTTTGCACAAATTAGGACATCATGACATTATCTGTCCTGTACTATGAACGCCAGGCTAGTGCTGCCATAGTTACAGTGAGGTGGGGGGGCCCAGGCTTGGTGAACAGCCCGGGGCCTATGGTAAAGTTAATCCGCCCCAGTAGCAACCTATCAGATTCCACCTTTCATTTTCCAAAGAGTCTGAGGAATGAAAGCTGGAATCTGATTGGTTGCTAGGGGCAACTGAGCCAGTTTCACTTTACACCATGTTTGATAAATCTCCCCCTATATGTCCCCATCCTCATAAAGCAGTTTCTCAACTCCAGTCCTCAAGACCCACCAGCAGGTCATGTTTTGAGGATTTCACAGGTGATATGATTATAGTCAGTGCACCAGTAACTGCCACAGCTGTTCGTTGTAACTGCCACAGATGTTCGTTGTATGGGATATCAGCGAAACATGACCTGTTGGTGGGTCTTGAGGACTGGAGTTGAGAAACACTTCCATAAAGGATCTGTGCACTGCTGTGCAGGCTCCATACCAATATATATCCTACCTCTAAGTGAGAATAAAACCAGGGTTTTAGAAGGTTGTTTACCAAAATGTTGAAGTGTACCCGTCGTTTGTAAAAAGTTTTGACATCATAGAGACATGCCAAAAATTTTGATTGGTTCCTTGGCAGGAAGAAGCGCTGGACAGTGCGAAACAGCTGTCCCGGGAGAATGCACTTGCCATTCCACCTGTCCTCCCTACCCATGTAGCCTATTTTCAATAAAGCAAGTCCTTCTTCTGAACTGGTGAGTGCTCAGTGTCTGTTGCTTGCTGCAAGGTATGCTATCATCTTGCAATCACTTTGAAGCACCACTGATTGGACTGCAGAGACATAGCACATTGCTCCTGAGTGCCGTATACAAGCTGGTGCCGGCTGTTCTCTCACTTATCATGTGATCATAATTGTGTTGGTATATATATATACTGTGAGTAATCGTAATTGCGTTCGTATCTACAGAGCGAAGAGTGTTTACACGAGAAGGATTAACGATTTAGACGAGGACTCATAAAATGTGATCAACAACAAATATTTGTTCGTCATTTGGTCGTTGCAGTGCTTACACCAGAAGAATTTGCTAAACATCAAACGATTTAATGATTTTTTGTACAATAATCAGCCCCTATAAAAGGCCCTTATGGTGTACTAGATTGACTATGGTAAGAGAGGTCTGTTAAGGAAGAGCTCTTAGGAAGAGGGTTAGAAATGGTAGTGGCTTTTTCCAGTTTTTAGAAGGCATTTTTCTTCTCTGCAAACTTCATCTATAATTTTCTGTTGTCCCTGAGTTAGTGAGTGGAGCTTATCTGCTATGATGGCTCCCATACACTAAAAATAAACATAAATATGAAGTTGTCCTAACCTTTGCCAATTTGACAGCTTCTACTCTATACGATTTCTGGTGAATATGAACTTTTTAAATAAAGCAATGTTTTAAATAAATCAATGTGCTCCACTTCTGGGCTGGTTACAGGAGTCAGACTTTATTATTGTCAGGATCGGGCGATACAGACAGGACAAGATAGTGGGCCCTAGGTCTGAACCCACCCAATGTCACCTGCCTACTTGCCTCACTCGGTCCTAGGCGGCCATGGACAACCACGAAGACGTTCCCTACACTGATAAAGTGCACACAGAACAAGACGGACGAACAAACATAAAAGAAAGGTGAACAAGCCGGGTCAAATCCACACAGGCAGCGCAGTACAAAATCAGCAGGCAAAGGGATCGTCAAATAGTCAAGCAGAAGGTCAGATAACAAGTCGAGCAACACAGAGGGATTAGGAGAGGGGTTCGCAGGAATAGACAGGGGAGCTGGGACCAGGAGTTAACCTAAATAGCCAGCGCTGGGACTCAGTCTCTGCTTTGATTTTATGCTGACCAAGAGCCCGGTCTGGATCCTCATTGGACCGGCGCTCTGATCTTCCAGGTACAGACAGGCAGAGAAACCTGTCAATCACAGCAACAACACAGGTGTGAAATCAAGTCCAAGAGCTTCTCAGCTTAACTCCTGTATAGCCAAAAGCTGAGAAGCAATCAGGTGTGGCACACAAAGGAAAAACACCAGGTCCAGTTCACACAGGCTACTGCAGATTCCTGACAATTATAGTCTGTGTAGCCTATCTGCCACAATAAGTCAGATTAGGCGGGTGGCAGTGTGTTGCCTGTAAAACTTGTACAAACAGCAAGTGATCAAGGCCAAGACATGACAAAAACACGTCTAGCATTTTTTATTGGAAAAAATTAGATTTTTGTATAACGATTTTATTGACTTCATGAAATAAAGCCTTGGATTTTTTTATCAGGAACTTGCTGGATTTTGTTTCCTTGATAATATTTTTTTCTCTATGAAGTCATTGGCGTGCTATAAGAAAGAAGATCACAAGACTGTAGGCCTTCACTGCTTCTTTGTTACTCATTTTACTAATTAAATAGGTGAGGGTTTCTCCTACGCACTAAGTAAACTAGTAGGAAAATACAATAGATACAAAATACTGTGACTCAGTCGATAGAAGGTAAATTAACCCCATAGCCAAACATAACGTACCTGGTACGTCATGGCTTAGCCACAATGATGCTGATTCTGGATTGGCACTAGATTACTATGGGCCCCAACAGCCCCATAGTAATTGTACACTGATCTTGTATGTTCTTACATTAGTGAAGTTATAATAGAAGTCCCCCAGGGGGACTTAAGGTTTTTCATTAATAAAAAGAAATCCCATCCCACAATAAAACTTTAAATCACCCCCTTTTGCCATCTTATAAATAAAAATAAAAAAATGAAAATGTTTTCTATCTCCATGAGCGAAATCGCCCTAGCTATTAAATTGTGGCATTCACAAAAACCCGCCAAAGTGCATAATTGCAGATTTTTGTTCACATCAAATCCAGAAAAGTTTTTTTTTTTTTTTTTAAGTGATCAAAAAGTTGCATATATGCTAGCTAGCTACTGATAGAAAGTGCAGATCATGGCACAATAAATGACACCTCAAATAGCCCCATAGACCAAAAAATAAAAGCGATATAAGGATGGTAATAGAGCATTTTTAAACACACATAGGGGGAAAATTATCAAGGGCTTTGCGTCTATTTTTAGGTGAATAATTGGATTTTTCACCCAATTTTGGTCTAAGTTCTATTTATGAAACAGTATTCCACAGGCGAATATTTTTTAGATCCGACTTTTTTTTAATCTGCCTGTTTTGAGTATTCACCCAAATATTCGCATAATCTGGAAATAGCGCCCAATTTATGACTTTTAAAAAAGTCACATAAACAGGTGCAGGCTTACGCCTGGT
>NW_027208910.1:0-41397 GCF_027789765.1 Dendropsophus ebraccatus
ATATCTCTTACCCTTAGGTAGGCCACTACCTCTGCCATCAGCTTTGTACTGGGTTTGTACTGGGTTCTATGGCTGCCTGCTTCCCAGGAGTAGCCTGGCACAGGCCACACATAGAACCTGCAGCTGCACATTATCCATTTGGAACCGCTTACTCTGGACATAAGGATGAGTCTTCCCAGTTTAGTAAAAAGATCCCTTTCCTGTGGCAGAGAGAAGAAGGAATAGAAGAGAGACATCCAGCGGCATCAGTTTCACAGTGGTACTGGTGACGACGTAGCAAGCAAACAAGTCTAGGGAGCCTGTGGTCCAAGCAGCACTTGTTCTAGGGGAAAATGTTCCGAAAGTTTGAGTCACCACTCCTAAAAACTCTGAAGCAGTATGGGAAAACACTGAAGATCCCCTTCACCTTACCGAGTCCTCACATGTCTTAGTATTACCGAGGAACCAATCACGGTGGCATGGATGGCATTGATCTTATATTAGGTATTGAAAGCAGGAGCTCTACAACAACTGTTAGGGAACATCTGCAGCAGGGCAAAAGCCCATCTAAAATACTGAAAAAATTTACCTTTTCATGTCAATAGAAGACCACACCAACACTCACAGTCTCAACATTCTTCTCCATTAATACAGAGGATGCAGACTCGGGAGTAGATGCCCTATCTGAGAGGTGGGATTTCCAGACATATGCCTTTTCACCTATCCTATTACTTTCAAGAGTTCTGATGCAGAACCTTCTGCATCAAGGTCCTATTCCTCATCCAGAGCCTTAGAATCTCCCACTGCAGCTTGGCTTCTATAGTAGATTAGAAAAAAAAATAAAAAACGTTGTAGAATTACTAATAAAATCATACTAATAAAAAAAATATATATAAAGCCATCAACCAGCCCCTGTAGGTGGAAAAAATAAAAGCGTTTTGGCTCTTAAAGGCGAGTAAGCGGACACTGCTTCATTGTGACCTGGACATCCGTTGCATCAATGACCTTGCATGAAAGGGTTTAAACATCCTTAGAAATATTCTTATTTTGTTTTGAATAGCATAGTCATCTCCCTGACAATAGCGTATAATTACATATTAAATGGCTTTGAGGTGCTGGCTATATATGCATACTGTATGTATCTTGAGAGGTTATTGTCCAAGATTCAGACAGCTGTTTTAAATAGTTGTCTTGATTCTAAAGAATACTGTATCTTGCACTAACACATGACACTTTGGGTTTAACTGTTCTTTATCTTTAATTATATTTTGGAAGGATTATCGTATTAACAAAATATAAATTGATATTCTTTCAATTTATACATTATGTTTCATTACTTTCATTCACTTTAACTTTCATGAGCCTAACTTGGTTTGCAAAGCTAATCCATCTCATCGTTTTTATTAGAGCCTTCAAATAATATACGAATTTATTGGTGCTTTGAGTACTTAGGTATTTTCTTTCTTACTTGGGTGGTAGGAAAGCTAAAGTAAAACCTGTATTTCACATTCGGTTACCGCTTTTCCTATTCTCTTTGTGTGACCTTAGACTAGAGGAAAAATAAACACAAAGTGGTACAAGATATAAGAGCAGTGTTTGACTGAGCAGATGTAAATAAATAGATTAGTCAAAACTAAAGATAAGTTTGTTATAAATCTGCTTTTTTATCATTTTTACAGAAAGGAAAAAAGCTGATCAGGTACAGGTACATCAAGTACATCTTTTTTATGTAAATGGTATGCTAAATATTGTTATAGATAATTATAGATTATGGATATGCCATGGTTTACACAACATTGTAAAATAATTATGTAGCTCTAGTATGTCATTTAAGGATTTCTATTAATAAAATATAAAATCACAGAAAGTGCAACACACATTGCCACATGTGTATTTTTTGGCAGAGACAAGAAAAAAACTCGTAGGGGTTATAGGGAAAAGTGCCATTGATACGCATCTTGCTTATAGAAAAAAAAGGGATGCCAGTTGAGAAAAAATTCCAAGACAAAACACCATTTAGATATACTATTTTTATATTGACTTCTAGCTACCATCAGCTAAAAAAAAAACATAATGCACTTTTTATGCAATTTTTTTTCCAGGAGAAATGGTAATGGAAACAGTTTAGTACATACAATGCTGTATAGAGTCTGGTGAAAAGACTATTTCCCCAGAATTCAACATAAATGTCTGTACATGGAATCAGAACAACATAAGTAATTCACTCTATTGGTGATGTTAGATACAGATTATTGTATACTTTATGTAAATGGTATGTAAAGGTAAAAGTTAGAATCACCGCAGCATTAAAATATCATTATTTAGGGAAAGTAAGTTATAAATGGTATTTTTTAACATAAATAAGATATTACTGTACCATATAGAAATGTTAAAGAAATTGAGGTTTTGGACTCAGAAGTATCTAATGATTGAATGAATTATCATAGGAAAATACCTGTTTTGAATTGGCCACATCAGGCTTAAAGGGAACTCTGGATAAGTATAGGAGGTGTGGAAGTGAGCAGGAGGGGCGTCGTTATTGGGGGAGAAACATGATGATCTAAGAGTCATTCTATTATTACTTATTTTTCTGGCTTATTTTTTTCTCTCATAATTTTGTAAACTACTGGTGGCATCCCTAAGCATTTTTACTTTAGGCTGGGCTTACACACCGTAATTTTGGTCAAAATCTGGTTCTTATTTCCTTCCCCTTCAAAATCATGATGAAATGAACAGAAAAAAACAGTATAAAAATATCTGTACCCTTTTTCCTTGCTTTGGACCCACTACTGGCAGAAAACTTTCTAATCCTGCATGTCACCTGCTGTCACAAACAGTTTTTCCTACTTACATACAAACTAAAACATGAGTTATTAAAAAAATCAAGTGTGTAGTTTTGTATCAAAGCATATTATAGAGTAATAATGCATATAAAGTCTTTTCTGTGACTTCTACCAACTTTTCTCTCTTTGGCTGTTGCACTTACTCGTGCGCCTCTGCTCACAAGAACATGTTCATTCTTTGAGTGGAGAGTGGACGCACAAGAAAATCCTATTGAAGCAATAACAGGACAGGCAGAATGACAAGCATAATCCACCCTGCGGACTCCACTCATAAAATTCTGCCTCTCACTCAGTGTGCAAGGGCCCTATAGTGTAAAAAAGCACTCCCCCATATTGAGTAATTACAGAACATCTGTGGTTGGATAAAGGAGGGTCATATGAATAAAATTGTTTGAAAGCTGGCCCGTCCCTTTTTAATGATTGTTAGACCAGGGTTGGATTAACGCTACGGGGCAAGGGAACAGCACAGAGAATGAAGGTAAGAGAGTTACTTCACTTCTGGCGCCTCCTTAATAGGGGGCTATCAGCAAGTTAGATATGTCTTATTGTTAAACCTACTGATAGTTCCTCTTTAAAAATGATGATAGGATTAAAAACAATGAATAATAATAATAATAATAAAATAATAATAATAATAATAACTTCTATTTATATAGCACCAACCGATTCTGCAGCACTTTACAATTCTGGGGGTACGTACATAGACAAAAAATAGACATTACAGAGATATACATATAATTATCCATACATGAACGAGTGAGATCCCTGCTCACATGCATTAGCTTACAGACTATTAGGAGGTGGTGCGAGACAGAATGGCAGAGGGGCAAAGTGCATCATTGTTCTTATGGTCCGGCCATCTTATAAATAAGGCAGTGCAGGTAAGGGTGGGTGAACCTGTCACCAACCAATGCCTGCATGCACAGGTCTAAGTGCTTAATGCTTGGCGTGTGTGTGTGTGTGTGGCGCGTGGTGGAGGTAGGTCTGGTGTGTGTGTGTGTGTGGGGGGGGGGGGGGTTTGAGGGGTGCAGTCAAAATTAGGGAACCTGGCAAACTGCTTGAACGATGTGTTTTGAGGGCATGTTTGAAGCTTTTGTGTATTGGAGGTGAGTCTGACAGTCTTGGGTAATGCATTCCATAGAACTGGTGCAGCTCGGTGAAGTCCTGGAGTGAGAGCTGCAGATTAAGGGGATGTTAATTGTAAGTCATTAGAGAGCGTAAGGCACGGGTAGGAAGGTAGACAGAGATGAGGGAGGAGATATATGGAGGTGCAGCCACTGTGGAGAGCTTTATGGGTGAGCAGGAGGACTTTGTATTGTATCCTGTGTTAATAGGGAGCCAATGTAGTGACTGGCACAGGGGGAGGCATCGGTATAGCGGTGGACAGGGAGATGAACCTGGCCGCTGTATTGAGAATGGACTGGAGAGAGAGAGTTTAGAGGAAGGAAGGCTATTAGTAAGGAATTGCAATAGTCTAGACGGGAATGAATCAAAGCCACAATGAGAGTTTTAGCGGATTCTACAGTAAGGAAGGGACGGATTTAGAGATGTTTTTTAGATGCAGATTACAGGAACGTGAAAGAGATTTAATATGAGGAGTGAAGGACAGATCCGAGTCAAACATAACCCCAAGTCAGCTGGCTTGTTGTGTAGGGGTTATGGTCGCACTACAGACAGAGATGGAGATGTCAGGTGGGGGGGGGGGGGGGTAAGCAGAGGGAGGGAATACAAGAAGCTCAGTCTTAGCAAGGTTTATTTTTAGGAATAGGGAGGACATAGTGTTAGAGACGGCAGACAGACAGTTACTGGGGTTCTGTAGAAGAGCGGGGGGTGATATCACGAGAGGAGGTATACAGCTGGGTATCATCAGCATAGAGATGGTACTGAAAAACCAAACTTGCTGATGATTTGTCCGATGGGTAAAGTGAGAAAAGGAGAGGGCCCAGGACGATCCCTGAGGAACCCCGACTGTTAGGGGAAGAGAAGATGACGTGGAGCCAGAAAGTGATACACTAAAGGAGCGGTCAGAGAGATAGGAGGAAAACCAGGAAAGAGCAGAGTCCTTGATGAATAAAGTGTAAAAAAGCACTAAGTAGTAATAATAAAAGAGATGACTTAAAATTACATTTGAATAGTATAACAGGAACTTGTAAGTGCTGACGTCAAAATAATTTTAGCTTTTCCAAGAAAAAAATAGTGTGATGACAATTTAACCCCTTAGTGACCGCCATGCTGCCTTTTCACGGCGGCCACTAATGGGCTTTATTCCGATGCGTACGCCTTTTAACGGCGGGCGCATCGGAATAAATTACCGCCCGGCGGCGGCTGCCAGGACGGGTGATACAGCGGTCAGTGTGGACCGCTGGACACCCTCCTGTAACTGCCCGGAGCGGAGGATTCTCCGCTTCCGGGCAGTTTAACCCGTTAAATGCCGCTGTCAAACCATGACAGCGGCATCTAACGGGTTCCCGGTGGATCCCGGACGGCGCCGTGGTTCACTTACATGATCGCGATGTCCCGCGGTGCCGTCCGGGGTCCCGATGTCTCCATGGTGATTCCGGGGTCCTAATGAAGGTCCCCGGGGTCACCATGGAGATGCCTGATGCTGACAGGGGGTGGGCCGCGGCTAGTTGCCTGTCAGCATGAGGCATGATACAATACATTGCAGTACATCAGGTACTGCATGTATTGTATCAGTGATCTAAGTATTTTACACTAGTGTACAGTAATGTACACTAGTGTAAAAGTAAAAGAAAGTGAAAAAAAGTGTGCACCAAACACAACACAGCCCCCCCCAGCCCCCAATAATAAAGATGCATTACATTCCCCATACACTATAAAACATTACATAAACGTGATCAAAAACACAAATCCTATACATATTTGGTATCGTTACGTCCGTAACAACCCAATCTATAAAACTATATCAATAATTATATTGCACGACACACGCTGTAAAAAAAAATAAAAAAAACAGTACTAGAATAGCTGTATTTTATCAATCCACTCTTAGAAAATACGTCATAAAAGAGATCAAAAAGTCATATACATATAAAACTTGGTATCAATAGAAACTACAGATCTTCCCGCAAAAAATAAGCCCAAAACAGCTCTGTCGCGCAAAAGATGAGAACGCTATGGATCTTGCAATGCAGGGACAGTTTTTTGTGGGTTTTGGCTAGGAAGATAGTTTCTATTGCGCCAAAGCGGTAATAGTTAAAAAAAACTATACAAATGTGGTATCGCCCGTAAACCGTAGTGACCCAGAGAATACATGTGTTATGTTATTAGTGACCGCCGATACGGATTTTTACGGCGATCACTAATGGGCTCTATTCTTCTGCCATCAGCTCTTTATGGCGATGGTGCAGAATAGTGCAGCGGCGCCGGTAATGCCCGCAGCCTCCTCCTCTCAGCTATCGGAGGTAGCTGAGGGGTTGGGGGAGAGTGTGGGGTCAGTCCCGGCCAGTCCCCTCACCGGTGATCGCCGTTATTATCAGTATAAAGGCGGCTACCGGTAACGGGCATTGCCAGCGCAGCTGAACGCTTTCATCTCCTCTCACTGTGGATTCACGGTGAGAAGAGATGAAAACATGTCCCCCCATCCCCAGAATTAACCCTAGTGACCTGGCCACTGACCCTCCCCTCCCTGGGCGGCCATCTGATCCAAGATGGCCGCCGTCATCACTGTGAACAGACTCTGTTCACAGTCATGGATTCCTAAAAATGATCCAAGCTTCATTCTTTCCACCACAGGAGGTGGCGGAGAGCATGGGGCAATGATCGGTGACCACCCGGTGTGGTCCTAGTACAAGTGATCAGCGGTATATACTATATACCACTGATCGCTTGTTCCAAATGGTGCCGACACTTTTTTACGCCTGTCACCAAAGTCAAGTGCCCTGGATTACCCGTAACCACCCTGGATTACTTGTAACCACCCCAGATTACCTGTAACCACCCCAGATTACCCATCACCACCCCAGATTACCCGTAACCACCCCAGATTGCCCGTAACCACCCCATATTGCCCGTAACTACCACAGATTGCCTGTAACCACCCTAGATTGCCTGTAACCTCCCCAGATTGTCTGTAACCTCCCCAGATTGTCTGTAACCTCCCCAGATTGTCCGTATCCACCCCAGATTGCCCGTATCCACCCCAGACAGCCCATAACCATCCCAGACAGCCCATAACCATCCCAGACAGCCCATAACCATCCCAGACAGCCCATAACATCCCAGACTGCCTGTCACCACCCCAGAATGCCCGTAATCTCCACAGATTGCCCGTAATCTCCCCAGATTGCCCGTATCCCCCCCCATAGCCCATAACCATTCCAGACAGCCCGTAACCACCCCAGATTGCCACAGACTGCCTGTAACTACCCCAAATTGCCTGTAACCACCACAGATTGCTCGCAACCACCCCCAGATTTCCCGTCACCACCCCAGATTTTCCGTCACCACCCCAGATTGCCAGTTGCATCCCCAGATAGTCAGTGAACACCACCAGATTGCCCGTCACCTCTTCAGATAGCCAGTAACCACCCCTAGATAGCCAGTAAACACCCCAAGATTGCCCATAACCACCCCATACAGCCAGTAACCACCCCAGATTGCCCGTAACCACCCCAGATTGCCTGTGACCACCCCAGATTGCCTGTGACCACCCCAGATTGCCTGTGACCACCCCAGATTGACCGTAACCACCCCAGATTGACCGTAACCACCCCAGATTGACCGTAACCACCCCAGATTGGCACAGACTGCTCGTAACCACCCCAGATTGCCCATAACCCCACCAGATTGCCTGCTGCCACCTCAGATAGCCAGTAAACACCCTGAGATTGTCTATTACCACCCCAGATAACCAGTAAACACCCCACATATTGCCTGTAACTAAATGACACTCCTTCTCTTCTGAGCCCTGCTGTGTGCCCATACAGTGGTTTATGCCCACATATGGGGTACCATTGTACTCAGGAGAACCTCAGTTACAAGTTTGGGTGCTTTTTCTCCCTTGTTCCTAGTGAAATTGAGAAATTTAAAACTAAACAAACATGTTATTGAAAAAATTCAATTTTTTTCATTTTTACGGTCTAGTTTTGAATACTTTCCTCCAATACCTGTGGGGTCAAAATGGTCACCACACCCCAAGATAAATTCCTTGAGGGGTGTACTTTCCAAAATGGGTGATTTTGGGGGGGAGGGTTCTATTCTGTAGACATTACAGGGGCACTGCAAACGCACCTGGCGCTCAGAAACTTCTTCAGGAAAATCATGCACTGAAAATGCTTGGCGTTCCCTCCCTACTGAGCCCTGCTGTGTGCCCACACAGTGGTTTATGCCCACATATGGGGTACTGTTCTACTCAGGAGTACCTGCCTTACATATATTGGGGTGAGTTTTCTCCCCTGTTTCTCGTGAAATTGAGAAATTTCAAACTAAACAAACATGTTATTGGAAAAATTATATTTTTTCATTTTTACTGTCTTCTTTTGAATACTTTCCTCTAATACCTGTGGGGTCAAAATGGTCACCACACCCCAAGATGTATTCTTTGATGGGTGTACTTTCCAAAATGGGGTGACTTTTGGGGGAGTTCTATTCTGCTGACACTACAGGGGCTCTGCAAACGCACCTGGCGCTCAGAAATTTCTTCAGCAAAATCTGAACTGGAAATGCTAATTGGCGCTCCTTCCCTTCTGAGCCCTGCTGTGTGCCCACACAGTGGTTTATGCCCACATATGGGGTACTGTTCTACTCAGGAGTACCTGCCTTACATATATTGGGGTGAGTTTTCTCCCCTGTTTCTCGTGAAATTGAGAAATTTCAAACTAAACAAACATGTTATTGGAAAAATTATATTTTTTCATTTTTACTGTCTTCTTTTGAATACTTTCCTCTAATACCTGTGGGGTCAAAATGGTCACCACACCCCCAAGATGTATTCTTTGATGGGTGTACTTTCCAAAATGGGGTGACTTTTGGGGGGGTTCTATTCTGCTGACACTACAGGGGCTCTGCAAACGCACCTGGCGCTCAGAAATTTCTTCAGCAAAATCTGAACTGGAAATGCTAATTGGCGCTCCTTCCCTTCTGAGCCCCGCTGTGTGCCCACACAGTGGTTTATGCCCACATATGGGGTATCGTTCTACTCAGGAGTACCTGCCTTACATATCTTGGGGTGAGTTTTCTCCCCTGTTCCTCGTGAAATTGAGAAATTTCAAACTAAACAAACATATTATTGGAAAAATTCTATTTTTTCATTTTTACTGTCTTCTTTTTGAATACTTTCCTCTAATACCTGTGGGGTCAAAATGGTCACCACCCCCAAGATGTATTCTTTGATGGTGTACTTTCCAAAAATGGGGTGACTTTTGGGGGGTTCTATTCTGCTGACACTACAGGGGCTCTGCAAACGCACCTGGCGCTCAGAAATTTCTTCAGCAAAATCTGAACTGGAAATGCTAATAGGTGCTCCCTTCCTTCTGAGGCCTGCTGTGTGCCCATACAGTGGTTTACGCCCACATATGGGGTACCGTTCTACTCAGGAGAACCTGCATTACAAAATTTGGGGTGCATTTTCTCTCATGTTTATTATGAAAATGAGATACTTTAATCTTAACAAATATATTATTGGAAAATTTCTATTTTCCATTTTTTCCGGCCTAATTGTGAATACTTTCCTCCAGCCCCTGTAGGGTTAAAATGCTCATTATACCCCTAGATTAATTCTTTAAGGTGTCTAGTTTCCAAAATGGGGTCACTTATGGGGGTTTCCAGTATACAAGCCTCCTAAATCAACTTAAAAAAAGAACTGGTCCCTAAAGAAATCAGTTTTGGAAATTTCATGAAAATTTGATAATTTGCTGATACATTTCTAAGCCCCGTAACACCCTAAAAAAGTGAAATATGTTTACGAAATGAAGCCAGAATAAAGAGGACATATTGATAATGTGACTTACTAACTAATTTTTGTCATGTGCCTTTTTTTTTTAGAAGCAAAGAATTTCAAAGTTCGTAAAGTGCAAAATTTTCAAATTTTTCATTATATTTTGATGTTTTTCACAAAAAACACACAAGACAGTGACCAAATTTTGCAACTAACATAAAGTACCATATGTTACGAAAAAACAATCTCAGAATCGCTAGCATACGTTAAAGCATCACTGAGCTATAAGCGCATAAAGTGAGACAGGTCAGATTTTGAAAAATGAGCCTGGTCATTAAGGCCCAAACAGGCTTGGTCCCTAAGGGGTTAAGGAATAAAATGCACAAGAAACATTAGTCATACAATACATTTTGACAAAGGAACAGCATTTTTTTTAAGTAAAATTACATGTATCCCTATAGTTTTCTTTCTCATTGAATATGTCCATGCTTGTCTGAGCAACACATGTCAATGTTAAACCACCCTGACAATCTTTTTACTGTTCATCAGAACAAACAGAAACAACAGAATGCAATTAACCAGCTCTATAAAACAAAGATGTTCTGAGCAACATGTCAGGCCACTTCCTTGATAAAATCAGAAGCTTCTGGTCTTCATTCATTTATACATTGTAGTAATTATATATATATATAAATTACTACAGTGTATAAATGAATGAACCAGAAGATTTAAAATAAACAGATTAAAATTGTAGCAACAATATATATATATATATATATATATATATATATTTTTTTTTTTTTTCATTTATTTTGTTGCTAAATTTTAATCTGTTTATTTTAAACTAGCATCAAAGAGACTGGTTATATGGCAGCCATGACGGCTTCAAACAAATGCTTAAAGGAAATCTGTCAACTCCTGGGCCCTACCTGAGGTGCTGACAGTGTGTTGTAGCTGGCAGCCCCAGTGAGCAGGGTGCCTTTTTGGTAATTTTCCGTGCAGCGGATTATGTACAATCTTATGTCTCCTACTGTACTAAAGAGTCACAGAGCAGTTGTTCGTGCCACACTCTGGCATTAATCCTCCTCCCTTTTCATGAAAAATCAATGCTGCCCGGCCTCCTGCTTGCTCAGCTGTCAGCCAGTGTCTATGATTGCAGATCAGTCCTCTGTAGGCAGTTTATGTCTGAAAGAATCTCTTCACCTTAATGTGTTGGAGCTGTGGTCTAGGGGTAACTCACCTGTCTAGAGACGTGCCAGCGGTTCATTCTCTGGTTCGAATCCCCTTAAGGAAACTAAATAGATGTCTTTTTTTTTAGATGTCATTTCTAAGGCTATGTTCACACAGTATTTTTGCTCAGTATTTTGCAACCAAAACCAGGAGTGGATTGAGAACACAGAAAGGCTATGTTCCCACACTGTTGAAATTGAGCAGATGGCCAACATTTAATGGCAAATATTTGAGGTTTTTTAAAATAACAGTAATTATTTGCTATTAAATGACGGCCATCCACTCCATTTCAACAGTGTGAGAACATAGCCCTTCTGTGTTTTCAATCAACTTCTGGTTTTGGTTGCAAAATACTGAGCAAAAATACTGTGTGTGAACATAGCCTCAAAAATGACACAATAATGAGAAAATAAAGACATCTACATAATTTCCATCAGGGGATTTAAACCAGAGAATGAACTACTGGCAGGTCTCTAGACAGGTAAGTTACCCCTAGACCACAGCTCCTACACATTAGGGAGAAAAGATTCAATTATACCGGAGTGTTTCTTTCAGACATAAACTGCCTGCAATCGGACAGCTGAGCGAGCAGAAGGCCGGGCAGCATTGATTATTCATGAAGAGGGAGGAGGATGCCTGCCAGAGTGTGGCACAAACTTCTGCTCTGTGACTCTTTAGTACAGTAGGAGACATAAGATTGTACATAATCCGCTGCACGGAAAATTACCAAAAAGACACCATGCTCACTGGGGGCTGCCAGCTACAGCACACTGTCAGCACCTTGGGTAGGGCCCAGGAGCTGACAGATTCCCCTAAAAAATTTGGATAGAAGTCACGTACCTATTATCAGAAATGCAAGTAACCTGAAAAGAAAGCTGATAACATTAGTTTGCCCATGGTCTACACTTGAAAAGATTGGTAAAATCCAGCAATACAGTATGCATTTAATTACTATTAATTTTGCAGTTCAGTCTGCAATATATATTTTTTAATTTTTGTCTATGGAACAGTCAGTTCTATTCAGAATTAAGAAAAACATATGGGAACCCAAACCTGCCCCCACATTCTATATTTACATGTTATAATAACGATTGAAGTGCTTGGGTTGGATTAAACTGTGCGTTGGTAGTTGTTTGGAGAACATTCCAGATGTATGAATGGTTTAATAAATGTTATTAACCAATTACCGCATATTCAGGCCCATCAGTCTTGCAAGTTTACTAGTTTACAGGTAAAACATGAAACATAGAATGTTTTTGAAAGCAACTGACCAAGAAAATACCACACCACCTGCCACACAGCCTAGGCTCCTACACAGCCGAACAGCTGGTGTGTTTCTACTGTAAATTCGCTCATCCCTAATCACTATCATAAAATACAATGTGTCCTGAAAAACTAAAACATTTCCATAATCTCTTCACTTCCTGGATAAAAGGGTGATGTCACAACCTGACTCCCAGAGCTGTGCGGGCTATTGTTGCTGGAGAGGATGATGACAGAGGGATGCTCAGTGTCCCTCCAGTGCCCTGTGCCCCCCTGCCATCATCCTCTCCAGCAGCCACAGCCCGCACAGCTCTGGCAGTCGCGTCGTGACATCACCATTTTATCCAGGAAGTGATGCCTTGATGCAGTAGTAAGTGCAGGGAAAAAAGTACTTTATAAGCAATTCCCGCAATAAGTGTATATTGGTAATTTGTATAACTTTTGGAGGACAATACAATACTTTAATAAAAATTTTCACTGGATTTCTCCATTAACCCCTTAAGGTCCAAGCCAATTTTCGTTTTTTGCGCTTTTGCTTTTTCCATTTTATGTTTAAAAGTCCATAGCGCTTGCATTTATTCACCTAGAGACGTATATGAGCGCTTATTTTTTGCGAAACCAATTGTACTTTGCAATTACAGGCATAATTTTTCCATAAAATATGTTGTGAAACCGGAAAAAAATCATTTGCGCTGTCAAATTGAAAAAAAAAACGAATTTGTTTTGATTTCGGGGAGTTTTGCATTTACGCCGTTCGCCCTATGGTAAAACTGACTTGTTATGCATGTTCCTCAAGTCGTTACGATTACTATGATATATAACATGTATAACTTATATTGTATCGGATGGCCTGTAAAAATTCAAACCATTGTTAACAAATATATGTCACTTAAAATCGCTCCATTCCCAGGCTTATAGCGCTTTTATCCTTTGGTCTATGGGGCTGTGTGAGGTGTCAGTTTTTGCGCCATGATGCGTTCTTTCTACCGTACCTTGATTGCGCATATACGACTTTTTGATCGCTTTTTATTACATTTTTTCTGGATTTGATGCGACCAAAAATGCGCAATTTTGCACTTTGGGATTTTTTTGCGCTTACCGCAGTTACCGTGCGAGATCAGGAATGTGATTAATTAATAGTTCGGGCGATTACGCGCGCGGCGATAATAAATATGTTTATTTATTTATATTTATAAAATGGGAAAAGGGGGGTGATTTGGACTTTTATTAGGGGAGGGGATTTTTTATTAATAAAAACACTTTTTTACTTTTTTTTTTACATGGACTAGAAGCCCCCCTGGGGGGCTTGTATATACATAGCACTGATCTCTCATAGAGATCAATGCTGTGTATATACACAGCAAAGATCCATGAGATCGGTCATAGATTGCTATGGCCTGCTGCAGGCCATAGCAATCTACTGCCGAGCCGGGATCAGCGTCATTCCGACGCTGAGGCCCGGCACGGCCAGAAGAACGGATCTCCCCCCCCGCGATCGCATCGCGGGGTGGGAGATCCGTGCCACTAGACACCAGGGATGTTGTGCATAAAGCACTTCAATGCATCTGTCAGGTTTGACAGCTGCATTGAAGTGCTTAATTAGCCGGCGCGGCAACGGGACCCGCGCCGGCTAACAGAGGCACTGCCCGGCTGCACGTGTCAGCCGGGATCAGCGCCGTTCAGAGCGGGGTCCCGACGGGACCCCGCTCTGAACACCCCCCGCGGCGCCATGACGTATCAGATACGTCATGGGTCGCTAAGGGGTTAAAGCATAAAAGGGTTATTAGCACATAAAGTGAGAAGGGTCAGATTTAAAAACTTAGCCTTGAGGCCAAATTAACTTTACCCTTGAGCAGTTAAAGAGTTTATCTAGGGAAAATTAACTTGTCACCTATCCGTAGGATGCCTGTATTGGGCCCTCGGCTTCTTTGTTATGAATACAGTGTATGGCACGTGACCCGTGGCTCTATTCATTCCTATGGATCCGCCAAAAAGAACAAAGTTAGCCGAAAAGTGCTGTACTTGGCTCTTTCCGGTGACTCCATAGGAATGAATAGAGCCACGGGTCACATGCCATACCCATGGCTGTATTCATAAAAGAAGCCAGGGCCTGATATGATCGGCAGGGAAGAGGGGGTTTCGGCAAGGAGGTTGGATCGCCCTCAATCTGTTAATTTCCCCTGGACAACCTCTTTAAGTATAAAGACAAGATAACAAAAGCAATCTCAAATGAGGAAAATACAACCTTAATGTCAATAGGAGTTGTGTGAGCAGATGTGGCCGTTTTAAACTTCCTGACCACCTCTAGCAGCCACTAAGAAGCTGTAGGAGGCTGCGGAGACGTCGATCTGAAGATACATGTGGGTCCCGGAGGACCCACATATATATATATATATATATATATATATATATATATATATATATATATATGTAATGTGTGTGTTTGTAATAAAAATATTGTAAAATGTTGCCTTTTCCACATATTTTGCAAAAATAATATGAAAGGCTCACCTTGTTTAAATCTGGAATTCTTTCTATTTTTTCTATACCCTCCCTTGGATTTATTATTGAGTAATAGCTAATATATCATTTCTGGAAGGGATATTTAACTTGTAATATAGTTTATATGCTGTTCACTAAGCCACATCTAACAGTGAAAAACTTTTAGGAAAATTTATGGTAACAGGTTATAATTATAAACTAAGTATAAAAATAAGGATATGCTTTATTTCCCCAGAAAAGTCAGAAATGACCAATGGAAAGGAATACTGCTGTTTCAAGATAAAAACAAAAACAAACAATTGTCACATAGAAAATGCAGTCCACTCTGCAGGCATCATGTTCTAAAACTGGAGGACATAAGCAAATTGATAAGCGGTTTTGTTGAAAACATTCCAGGATAGCTACTATTTTATTCTTGTAAATTGTGGCTTATTGTAGAGTGAGTGGTCCTGGTGAGTGATTGACAGTTCTGTATGCACACTTATGCTGCGTTTACACAGAGCGATAATTCGCCCGATCATACGATGAACGATTTCGAAGTAACAATTTTATAACGATCAGCGTTTAGACAGACCGATATATCGTATGGAAAAAATCGTTTTGCGATCGCTTAAGCCTATCTCGCACATAGGTTAAATCGGTGAACGACCTCAATTTTTTGTGAACGACGATTTAAGAACATGCTGCGTTTACACGTACGATTTTTGTTCAAATTTGATCATTATCGTGCAAATTAGAACGATAATCATTCCGTGTAAACTCAGCATTATACAAGGCTATTAATCACTGAGTAGGACCACTCGCTTGACAAGTTAGCCAAGAATGAGCAGAGTTTTACCTGACTAAATAACTAGTTATCCTGAAACTTTTCCCACAAAACTATAGTACATATCAATTTGCTTAGCTCCTCGTTCTCTATAGCATGCTGCCTGCAGAGTGGAATTCATTGTAAATGTGACAGGTTCTCTTTACCCCCTTTAGGTCAAAGCCAATTTTCATTTTTGCTCTTTTGCTTTTTCCATTTTATGTTTAAAAGTCCATAGCGCTTGCATTTTTTCACCTAGAGACTTATATGAGTGTTTATTTTTTGCGAAACCAATTGTAGTTTGCAATGACAGGCATTATTTTTCCATAAAATAAGCTGCGAAACCGGAAAAAAATCATTTGCGCTGTCAAATTGAAAAAAAAAACAAAAAACAAATTTGTTTTGATTTCGGGGAGTTTTGCATTTACGCCATCCGCCCTATGGTAAAACTGACTTGTTATGCTTGTTCCTCAAGTTGTTACGATTACAAGATATGTAACATGTATAACTTTTACTGTATCTGATGGCTTTTAAAAAATTCAAACCATTGTTAACAAATATATGTTCCTTAAAATCGCTCCATTCCCAGGCTTATAGCGCTTTTATCCTTTGGTCTATGGGGCTGTGTGAGGTGTCATTTTTTTGCGCCATGATGTGTTCTTTCTATTGGTACCTTGATTGCACATATAGGACTTTTTGATCACTTTTTATTACATTTTTTTTCTGGATTTGATGCGACCAAAAATGCGCAATTTTGCACTTTGGGATTTTTGGGCGCTGACGCCCTTTACCGTGCGAGATCAGGAATGTGATTAATTAATAGTTCGGGAGATTACGTGCCCGGCGATACCAAAATTTATATTTATAACATGGGAAAAGGGAGGTGATTTGGACTTTTATTAGGGGAGGGGATTTTTATTAATAAAAACACTTTTTAACATTTTTTTTTTTTTTTTACATGAACTAGAAGTCCCCCTGGTGGACTTATATATACACAGCAATGATCTCTCATAGAGATCAATGCTGTGTATATACACAGCAAAGATCGATTAGATCGGTCATAGATTGCTTTGACCTGCTGCACGCCACAGCAATCTATTGCCGAGCCGGGATCAGCGTCATTGCGATGCTGAGGCCCGGCGCGGGCAGAAGAATGGATCTCTCCCCCCCGCGATCGCTTCGCGGGGAAAGATCCGTCCAACTAGACACCAGGGATGTTGTATATAAAGCACTTCAATGCAGCTGTCAAGTTTGACAGCTGCATTGAAGTGCTTAACTAGCCGGCGCGGGTCCCGCTACCGCTAATAAAGGAACTGCCCGGCTGCAGATGTAGTGTGAGCTTGTCTGTCTCTCATTGCCAGTTATTGAGCTTTGCCTCCTGCCTGCTACTGTGTCTTGCTATTTATCTTGTTACTCTGACCTTGCCTTGTTCTCTGACTATTCTTGTTTGCTGACAGCCCTGATTTATACCTTTTGTCTTTGAACCTTGATTTTGGATTAAGTTTTTGTACTGTGCTGCCCATTTGTTGTGAACCAGACTGTCGACTACTCCTATTGTGTTTATTAGTCTTGTCTGCATTGTTTGTTACACCTATCGAGGCCAGGGACCGTCGCCCAGTTTCTCTGTCGTGTAGGGCAGGTTGCGGCAAGAAGGCAGGGACAGTGGGCGGGGCTGAGCCTAGGGTCTACTGTCCGTGTCTCTTCTATACCTCTCTGTGACATAAGTACTGACATCTGCCCTTTGGATTAATTATACATTGATGATTGGATTGAAATCATCAGGCTGCGTATTTTGTAATCAGATATGGCTGCAGGGTAGCATGCTGCACAAAATTATTACTACTCTTATAATTAAACCAGTTGTCATATGAGGTTAAAGGAGAAGTCCCAGGAATAGTAAAATAGAAAGGCAGGCCCCCCCGGTAGGGGTAAAAATAATAAACATGCAAACTCACCCCTCCTTGTTCTTCTGTTGGCTGCTGGATGATGTCTGCAGCTGGAATCTGGGTACATCACATACTCGGCTCTTCCAGCAGTAACGTCATGGCCCAGCTGAGCGATTGCCTCCTCAGCCAGTCAGTGACTGGAGTGGGACACTGTCCCAGCCACTGATTGGCTGAGTGGTCAATCACTCAGCCAGGGTCATGACGTTGCAGCTAGCAGAGCTGCAGAACCCCAGCTGCGGTGAACGGGACCCTGGAACGATGCTACTAGGCTTAAGGAGGGGTGAGTTTACATGCTTATTATTTTCACCCCCACTTGCCTGCTGATTTTAATTATTGTGACACTCCTCCTTTGAATCAAATGTGCACAATTTGACATGCTGAATTGCAGGAGAGGAGGCTAAATTCTGCATTACAACTGACAGTATTTTAGTATTCTGTACCTTAAAGGGAATCTGTCAGTAACTGGGCCCTACGTAAGGTGCTGACAGTGTGCTGTAGCTGCAGTCCCCTAGTGAGTATGGTACCTTTTGGTAATTTGTCCGTGCAGTGGATTATGTACAGTCCTACTGTCATAAAGTGTCAGAGAGGAGTTGTTTGTGCCACACTCTGGAATGCCTCACCACTACTCCCCTTACCTCTTCAATTCTGCCCCGCCTCCTGCTCACTCAGCTTTCAGTGTGTGTCTCTGATTGCAGATCAGTCCTCTGTAGGCAGTTTATGTCTGAAAGAAACACTCAGCTAAAGGTGAATCTCTGAGCATGAATGTTCTAGGGGTAACTCACCTGTGTAGAGACCTGCCAGCAGTTCATTCTTTGGTTCAAATCCCTGATGGAAATAAAATATAGGTCTATATCTATTATTTGTAGGCTGACAGCTGGGTGAGCAGGAGGTTGGGCAGCATTGATTATATATGAAGAAGATGGAGGATGAAGGAGTGGTAAGGTGAGGTGTGCCAGAGTGTGGCACAAACAACTCAGTAGGATACAGTAGGATTGTGAATAACCCACTGCACTAAAAAATTACCAAAAGGCACCATGCTCACTCGGGGACTGCCAGCGATAGCACACTGTCAGCACCCTAGGTAGGGCCTGTGTGCTTAAAGATTCCCTTTAAGACCAGGGCCACTCCTGCCATGAGGCCAAATGAATCTATTGCTAGGTAGCAGCCTCACCTTCCAGCCATTCATTGACTGATGTACAGCATTTGGCATGTCAGTCAAGGAAGGGCTAAGGGCTAAGAAGTGAGGGCAAGCAAGGAAGTATGCCAGGCTTTGGCACTTAAGGAGGATGTACCACCAGGTACATCCTCTTTAACCTGAAGCCACTGATCGAACGGCGCCGTCACGGGGAAACCGGTGCCGCGGTCTGTTTTTCGGACCGAAGCCCGGTTCCCGTGCACGGCGCCGTTCTATGCAATGGACCCGGCCGATGCTCAAGCACTGGAGGCCGGCCGGGTGGCCCCCAGTGGGAGGGAATTCCCTCCCCTGTATGACGCGGCTCCGTTATAATGAATAGAGCCGCGTCATACAGGGGAGGGAATTCCCTCCCACTGGGGGCCGCCTGGCCGGCCTCCAGTGCTTGAGCACCGGCCGGTTCCGTTGCATAGAACGGCGCCGTGCACGGGAACCGGGCCTCGGTCCGAAAAACGGACCGCGACACCGGCTTTCCCATGTCGGCGCCGTTCGATCAGTGGGTTTAGGTTAAAGAGGATGTACCGTACCTGGTGGTACATCCTCTTTAAGCATCTCTCGCCTCTATCTCTTTGTGTTTAGCAACCATCATCAGCTTCAGGAAAAATAGTTTGCTTTAATACACTAACAGCTATCTAATGGTGTCTGCAGCTCTTAGCATCAAAACAGCTGACAGATTCCTTTAATTATGCAAACGTTTGATATGCTAAACAAGTATATAAGTATGTAAGACAGTTGGAGAAAATATTCCAAGAGTGTCAAGAGTCATATTTGCCCTGCCCAAATGTCTGCTGTTACATCTATTCATTTTTCAGTGCCTCACTGCCATATCTTTAGTTTTTTTTTGTGGGTTTGTGGGGTGTTTGTTTCACATGTACAGGATCCACAGCAAATTTGATGCTGTGTTTAGTCATTTAGTTACATTTATATTTGCATCATTAAATCTGCTGCGGATCTGCCCCATCAAATCTGCAATCTGCTTCAGATCTGTGACATTAAATCTGCTGCGGATCCTGTACGTGTGAACGCACCCTGAGGCTAGGTTCACACTCTGTATCTGTGCGGCTGTATTGCGGGCTGTAAATCATCGGCCGGATTTTTCCGGTTCATGCGTACGCTGGAAAGTATACGATATACGGCTGCACTGTGCACACTATGTCTGAATCTACGGCCCGATCGTAAACGGACCCGTAAAAAATGAACAAGACCATTGTTTGTGGCTGGAAATGCGGCCGTGGATTGATAGGCGGTCCGTATGGAGTACTTCGAAAATAGCCGGCAATGATGCCGAATGCCGATGCCTCTAATAGTTTATATATTAAATTAATAAAACACATTTTCTTTGTAATAAAGTCCCTTTCGTTGTTCAATAATTAATTCTAACGAATCCATCATTGTGCAATTAAATATATTGTTAAAATAAATATATATATAAATAAATGTATATATATATATATATATATATATATATATATATTTATTTTTGACAGTATATTTAATTGCACAATGATGGATTCGTTTAAATTAAATTATTGAACAACGAAACTGATTTTATTTCAACGAAAATGTGTTTTATTAATTAAATATTAATTAGTACAGGAAGCTCCAGTAAGCCGTTTATTCATATTGCCGGCAATAGAGCATTCTGTACTAATCATCACTTTACTTTAATGAAAACATCAAATGTTTCTTCTAGTTATGTTATCACAATAGCATTATTAGAAGAAACATTTAGAATTATATGCACTCAGCTGATTGGCTGATCGGCTCAGCGCACATATAAAGAGCTGGTCCGCAGCACAGGGACTTCATTGTGCTGCGGACCAGCGAAGAGGACACATCGGGGTGAGTATAGAGCTCTCCCCACCCCCTCCCCAGCACTGCACCCCTCCCAGCAGGGAAGGTGGGTCACTTAACCCCTTCCTTGCTGGGATGGGTGCAGTCTGACATCAGTCTGGCCCCCAAGGGGTTAAGGGGGATGCAATACATCCTTGCTGGGAGGGGTGCAGTGCAGGGGAGGGGGTGGGGAGAACTCTATACTCACCCCGATGTGTCCTCTTTGCCGGTCCGCAGCACAATGAAGTCACTGTGCTGCGGACCCGCTAATTATATGTGCGCTCAGCCGATCAGCCAATCAGCTGAGCGCACATATAATAGGTATTAGTTCATATGTTGTTTTGTTCTCATACACTCATATGGCTGCTTATTATGTGTAAAATGACCTAGCTAAACATAGTCACAAAAAACAACAAAACAAAATAATACATTGCTTTCCCTTTAATGATTTTTATTAGTTTTAAAGACTAAAATCAAAAGCAGTTGACACAATTGTATACAAAATCCAACAAATCCAAGTGGTTACTAGAGGTATAACCAGCTAGAGGTATAACCAGTAGGAAGAGGGAGATTGTGATCCCGCTGTATAGAGCTCTGGTGAGACCGCATCTGGAATACTGTGTCCAGTTCTGGAGACCTCACCTAAAAAAGGACATTGATAAAATAGAACGGGCCAAAGACGGGCTACAAAAATGGTGGAGGGTGTGAGGCATAAACCATATCAGGAAAGACTTAAAGATTTGAATCTGTATAGTCTGGAGGAAAGATGGGAAAGGGGGACATGATTGAAACCTTTAAGTATGTTAAGTGACTAAATAAGGTTCAAGAGGGGAGTGTTTTTAGTAAAAAACTGAGCTCAAGAACAAGAGGACACAGTGAGAGGTTAGTTGGGGGAAAGATCAGAAGCAATGTAAGAAAATATTGTTTTACTGAAAGAGTAGTAGATACCTGGAACAAACTTCCAGCAGAGGTGGTTGGTAAATCTACAATAACAGAATTTAAACACGCCTGGGATAGACATATATCTATCCTAAGATAATAAGAAAGAAAATACTAAAAGGGCGGACTAGATGGACCCAGTGGTCTTTTTCTGCTGACAATCTTCTATGTTTCTATGTTACAAACCAACACACATATTATTGCACATTACACACACTGTAAACATTATGCCGCTATGTCAATTCATACATAAACCTTACCCTCTCCCTAACCCAGGACTGACGGCACAGAGGATGGTAGACACCCAGCCCCCCCCCCACCCCACCCCACCCCAAAAAAAAAAAAAAGTCAGGATCTAATCAATCTTCAGAGTTCCACACCTTCCATTGGGTTTTAACTTTTTCACCCTTAGGGGTATTCCTAAAATAAAGGATCTTATATCTCATATACATTGCTTTAATAAAGTTATACTACTTTAATATAACTATTAAAAAAAAAAGTTTAGTTTTTTACTTGCTCATATACTTCTCGTGCCTGGCAGCCATAAAAGGCATTACAGCCACTCTGCTGCCACCATTTGTGTAGGGGACAGCCCTGCAGTTCGTGATCCTATGCTCTGTTCTAGCACTGCAGAACAGGGTCCTGTTCCCACTGTGTACTATATATTCCTATATACAGTACACCAAAGGGGAATCTGTCAACTTTGAACAGTGAGTGTTGTTTGCTATCACTGCTCACTGTACTCGAAACTAGAGTTAGGGTGCGTGCACATTACGGAATTGCCGTGTATAACCCGCGGCGTATTTTGTCTCTCGTCCCCGCATGCGGCGGCGCGCATTTCCGCCCGTGCCATAGACACTATTCTTTGCACAGGCGGATTACGCGTTCCGCCGAAAGAATTGACTTGTCAGTTTTGCTTTTTTTTTTCTCTCTCTTTGGAATGTTACATCATATGGATGGTATTGTATCATAAAAACTCAGCATCACCACTTATATTTGAAATGAGAATCCCTTAATGGACATCTACCACATAGCATGATGTGTTGATATAGGCTACGGTAGTGCCAACTCTGACCTGAGTTGTGACCATGCAGTAACATGGTAACCTTATTTTGCTGGTCAGTACCATTATGGCAAAAAAAGAAAAATACATTTGACAAAATGGTTGGCATATTAACCCTTAGGGGACACAGCTAGTTTTGGTGTTTATGACACGGCCACATTTTCAAATATGACGTGTCACTTTATATATTATTAACTCTGGAATGCTTTTACCGATCCTTGTGGTTCCAAGATTGTTTTTTCGTGACATGTTCTACTTTATGTTAGTGATACATTTGGGCCGATACCTTTAACTTTTTTTGTGAAAAACTCCAAAATGTTGTGAAAAATTTAAAAAAATTGCATTTCTCTAAATTTGAAAGTCTCTGCCAATAAGGAAGATAGTTATGCCACAAAGGTTATTGATTAATTTACATCTAACATGTCTACTTTATGTTGGCAGCATTTGGTGGGCATGCTTCAACTTTTTAGGATTTTAGAGGCTGTAATTGTTTATTATCAATTTTCTAAATTTTTGTGGAAATTTAAACTCAGAATATTTTAGGGACCAGTTCTGTTTTGAAGCATATTCCAGAGGCCAGTATACTAGAAACCCCCATAATCCCCCATTTTGAACTCTTCACCCTTTGAAGTATTCAAATGAAATTTAAAACAGTTTTTAAACCTTTAGGCATTTCACAGGAATAACTGCAAAGTAGGTGTGAAAAGTAAAAATTTCCATTTTCTTTGCAGACATTGCAATTCAATCCTATATTTTTCATACCAAACCTGCTATAAAAAGTAAAATGCAATAAAAAATTTATTCCTCTGAATCTGCAGTTTTTACAAATACCCCATTTGTGGACATAAAGTGTTGCACAAGCGCACAACATGGCTCAGAAGAGAAGGATCACCCTTTAAATTTTGGAGTGTGGATTTGGCTGAAATAAATGTAGGAGAACATGTTACAGTTACAGAGCCCCCCTAGTGCCGAGACAGTGGGAACCCCCCACAGGTGACCCCATTTTGAAAACTACACCCCTTAAGGAATGTAACAAGGGGTACAGTGGGCATTTGGACCCTACAGGTTTTTCACAGTTTTTTGCAAAAGTGGACCGTGAAAATGAAAAATCACATTTTTCACACTTATGCATTGGTGAAACCCCAAATTTTTCAAATTTCCAAAAGCATGGAGGAGAAAAAGCCCCCAATATTTGTAAAGCAATTTTCCTGAGTACGGAAGTACCCCATTTGTGAACATTAATTATTGTACGGGTGCACAACAGGGTCAGAAGAGAAGGAGCACCTATGTCTGTGTGCACTACTGCTGTAGCAGTAAATGCACGGACATTTACTGACACTTACTAACGGACACGGACTGACGTTTACTCACACTTACTAACGGACACTGACTGACACTTACTCACACTTACTAATGGATGCTGACTGACGATAACTAACTGATGCTGATTGATGCTCAGTAACGGACACTGACGGACTCTTACTAATGGACGCTGGCTGACACAGAAGGTGACTGACGCTTGCTGACACCTGCTAATGGACGCTGACTGACTCTTACTAACTGACATTGACTGATACTGACGCTTACTAACGGACACCTACTGACACCGACACTTACTAACGGACGTTGACTGATACTGACAGACGCTTACTGACGCTTACGCTTACTAAAGGACGCTGACTGACGCTTACTAACGGACGCTGCCTGGCGCTTACTAACGGGCGCTGCCTGGCGCTTACTAACGGACGCTGACTGACGCTTACTAACGGACGCTGACTGACGCTTACTAACGGACGCTGACTGACGCTTACTAACGGACGCTGCCTGGCGCTTACTAACGGATGCTGACTGACGCTTACTAACGGACGCTGACTGACACTTACTAACGGACGCTGACTGACGCTTACTAACGGACGCTGACTGACGCTTACTAACGGACGCTGACTGACGGACACTAACTAACTGATCTCCCTTATTACTGGGAGATCACAGGGGAGGGGGTACTTTTTATTATATGTGTGTGTGTGTCGGTTTTTTACAATATATGGATGCAGGCTCTGATTTCCTCACAAAGTGAAGGATCAGAGCCTGCATCCATGATCAGATACTGTGATTGGCAGCTCTGATCACAGAGCTGCCAATCACAGTATATAGCAGCATGTACCAGCGTCATTACACAGACGCTGGTACATGCTGCTGCAGCAGGAGGGGGTCACAGCAGAGATCGCTCCTTCCCCCTCCTTGCAGCACTGGCTCTCCGGTCCCCGAACCCACTCTGAGCTCCGGGATCCGGCGAGCTAGTGCTGCTGCAAGGAGGAGGGGGATGGAGCGACCTCGGCTGTGACCCTCACAGCGGCGGCGGGTGGTGGGTGGGTGGTATGGATAGGGGGCGGGATGGCACAGCAGCAGGGGGAGGATCGGGGGAGGATACAACATCAAGGGAGGGGGAGAAAGGGAGGACACGGATCAGGGGAGGACGGAGGACACAATATGGCGGGAGGTGGTGGGGTACGGAGGACACAGGACACGGGGGGGGGGGGGTACGGAGGACACAGGACACGGCACCGGGGGGTCAGAAAAAAAACGGCAACGGGGGCGGGGACGGCGCGGCAGCAGCTTCCCCCGGAACTCGGCAGAGACCGGGACCGGGGGTTTACTGCTTATTTCACCGTCATCCGTGAATCGTCACCGATCCTCTGATGCAGGTGATTGGCTGTACTGGAGCCCTTCAGGGGGTCCAGCAGCAGCTACACTGAACTGTCAGCTATCAGCTGACAGTTTAGTTTCGGCTCCCGGTCACTGTTTATGTAAACAGTGAGCACCGGGAGCCAGGAAGTTATAGTACGTCCTGGTGCGGAAAGTAACTCCTGCCAGAACGTACTATAACGTCCTAGTGCGTCTATGGGTTAAAAGATCCCTAATATTTTTTTCAACAGAGCTGTACATGGGCCTTTTTTTAGTGTAAACTTTCCCTTTTATTGGAAACATTTAAGGCTACATAAGACTTTTCATCACTTCCATTCCATTTTTAATTCAGTTTCTTTATGGCATGGGTAAACAAAATGATTACTTAAGTTATTTTTATTATGTCTTTTTTTTAGCTGCACCCATCTCTGATTTAGCAACATAAGTAACCTAATTTTAATGTCTTTTTGGTTGCAAGATAAATTGGGGTCATCTTTAAAAATGCCAACACTTCTACAACCAATGGTGTTTAAATGCATTATTCCGAGCTTGTAAGGCATGAGCAGAAAAAAAAATTAGTGGGGAATTTTAAAAGCCAGTGTTTTATATGCCAGTCTTAATGGTAATTTAGCTGGCTAATGCCTCGTCAGATTTGCCCAGCTCCTGAAATGTACACTAGCTCCGAGCTCGTATAGATTTTAGCTACAATTTAGCATAAATTGTGATAAATACGGTTATCCCCAGTTTATGCCAGGCTTCCACTTAGCAAACATAGCGTAAAGTGAAAAGAAAAAAATGAAAATGTTACATAAAATGGTGACATTGGCAAAAATAAGGAATTTTCACAGTCTACAGTAATAATTTTCCCTCCATGTCTATGTCCCCACACTGTTATCTAATACTAGTACTAATTTTATGGTTCAAATAACTTATTTTTTTAGCGAAAGACTAAAACAACAGCTGTATGTTTAGCTTTTCTGTCTTGTTTTTAAGTTTTTTTTAGTAAGTTTTGTCGCCAACTTTATGGCTTTTTGCCCTTATTTTTGTATCCTAATTTTGGGCTGCAATTAAAGCTATAGTAGAAATGAATAGCTGTTTGGCACTCATTGTGGACTTTTTATTGTTGCTATTATTATTATTTATTTTTAAAGCACCCTTGATTCCAATGCACTATACAACCAATAGGAAGTGACAGACAAAACAAAACAAAATCAAAACATGTTACATGAATAAGGCAAACAGCAATTAGTACATAGGGATAGAGGACGCTGCCGGCGAGGGCTTACAGTATGTGTGGGAGACAGAAAGTAAAGTGCAGCCAGTCAAAGTGTTGTGCAGAATTATTGTAGGTAGTAGCCTAGTTTGGTTTGAAGACTTGGGTTTTCAGGTTGCTTTTGAAGATCTTGATGGTGGATGAGAGCCGGATGTGTTGAGTTACTGAGTTCCAGAGAATGGCGAAGGGTCCGGCAAAATCTTGGAGGTGGTGTGTGTATGAACAAAGGGGGGAGCACAAATGGAGGTCATAGGTCATATTTATGAGCCAAAATATGTCCAAAATAACTCCATGGGGAAAATTTATCAAGCAGTCTAAAATGAAATTACAACTAACTAAAAATCTACCTTATAATCGGATATGAATCCTTCTGGATTGTAGGTGTTGATTATCTTGTAAAATGAAAGCTTAGTTCTGATTGGTTGTTATAGACAACAAAAACATTCTTACTATAACTGAGCTTCATACATCTTCCCCATATGCTTAATTTTACAGCTGTAATAATTACACTGTGAAAACAAACATGTGTTTAACTGGTGAATTTAATAAATATAAATAGCAAAAAAAGAAAAAAGTGCCAAAGTGCATTATGGGTACAAAATAAACTTTTTTTAGGATCAACACTCTGTGATCAAGGGCTTGGATCACTTGACCCTTGGTTACTTTAATTCTGTAGCTCATTTTTCCTTGAGATCTGTGGCTTTTATTGCATCTAAAATAGTCTCCAGTTCTTCATGTGAACAGACTACAACTACTGATTTGTTAGGTAAGGAAATACTGACAGTCTTAAAGGAGTTATCCAGGGCTACAAAAACATGGCCACTTTCTTTTAGAGACAACACAACTCTTGTCTCCAGTTTAGGTGAGGTTTGCAATTATGCTCCATTCACTTCAATGGAACTGAGCAGCAAAACCCTGCCCAAGCTGGAGACAAGAGTGGGTCTGTCTCTGGAAGAAAGCGGCCATGTTTTTGTAGCGCTGGATAACCGCTTTCAACTGAGAGACTTAGAAATGTCACGTGGGAAATGTTGACTCCTAACGGTCCTGAATCGGAAGTTTGTCATGATATTATGTAAGATGATTTGACCACCTGCCATACAGTTTCTCATGAAGTCCTATGCCAATTAAGAAACTTAGGTAGAAAAGCCAGATAAAGCAGCAAAGCTTCAGAAAGATGTGTCTGAATTGTGCAAATCAAGTCATGCCCAGGAGAGTAACTGTTTCCTGATGAACACTCTTAGCCAACCAATATGTACTAATTATATTAATTGTGTCCTTATGTCGCTATATTCCTTTTAAAATTACTGTTTTTAGCAATGGGCATAAGATCTTATTTGTGAAGATCTTCATGGATACATTTTTTTTTTTAAAGATAAGGTAAATTAATGAGGGGTCTTAGAAAACAGTTTTCTTCATTGGACCCTCACAGCATTGTCCCCTTATCTCTCTTATACCTGGTATAGCTTTGTGCTTAGGTTCCCAGGGCTCAGTCCTTAAAGTCCTAAAAAATGTACTCGCCTCTCCAGTTCTTTGCTTCTTTCCTCATCAGAAGTGCTGTGGGGATGTTGCATACATTGCGTCACATGCAGTGCTTGCTGCGACCATTGAGGCTAGGTATAGGCGGGAGTGCCATGTGCTGAAATTTTTTTTGTTTTTAGGTATTACCCAAGCCTGTCTGTATAAACATTTTTAAGATCAGTCTATTAGAAGCAGAGACCGGCACTACACTTACACTAGATGTTAGGGGGTGCAGCTATAGTTAATATCGGGTTGCTCAATCTTTATATTGCTGGCATGCTTTATCATATGTAACACTTGTAAAGAAATCAAAGAGAGCACTCACCGTTAAATTATTTCTTTCTTTATTGTGTTGTATTTCACGTAAGTGAATGCCCTGTAGCTGGCGGGGGCGCCTGGTGCTTGATGCGGTAATGAGTGACAGCTGTTTCACACAACTCGTATGCTTCTACTGACTCTACGTATGTGCTCACGTGACCCCACTAAACAGTGTTGCCGAATCACGCAGGCGTCATACATAAACAAAAAGTGCAAGTGATTACAACATTAAAAACATTCACATCTCATAACAATGCATAAATTCATTATAGGAACATTTTTAAGCCTATTTTATCGTTCATTCCTAGGGCTCCTTGGGCATTGGTGGCCATTATAACTTTAGCTTCTTCCTGTAACACAGCTTTGTTATTATCTCTGTCACTGTTTAAGTGTATACGTTTTATAACTTTAATGTCCCCTCTGATTGATCGTGCATGCTTACTAAAACGCAGGTTCATAGGCCGTATAGTTTTCCCTACGTAGTATAATCCACATTTACAAAGGATAACGTATACTACGTACTTAGTGCTGCAACAAATAGCGTTACATATATCAAACTGTACGCCTCCTAAGTTCAGTGTTTTACAGGGGAAAAAATTATTGCACCAAGTACAGTCTCCGCACCTGAAGTTTCCTTCAGGTGCGCTTTTTTCTAACCAGTTAGAAGTTGCTCATTCCGTAAACTTGCTGTGCACTAGCATATCTTTTAGGTTCTTACAATGCCTCAATGAGACCACAGTTTTTTCCTGTAAACATTCTGCTAGTACAGGATCTGCATGTATTAAGTCCCAGTATTTGAGCTATACTTAAATGAAAAAGCAAACAGACTTTTTTCTCTCTTTCTATTCTCTCTTTAGTAGTCTCTGAGTCAGTTCTTGCGCTTGTTCCTGGTACAGCTGGTCAGTATTATATATTCTATGTAACCTTAGATATTGCCCATAGGGCACTGTATAAGTGTATACCAATGAGTGGTCCACAGCAATTACCTTTGCCTTATAGAAACACTATGGGGGACATTTATGAAGTCTGGCGTTCTTTACGCCGGGCTTACAAATGTCCCCGCAGCTCCAGTGCTCAGGGGATTTATGTAGTGGCGCATTGCCTCTACATAAATCCTGATCGCACGGAGCCCATCAGAGCTGGCGTAGGTTTCACTATCATTTTTCCACCGGAAAAATGATAAATGTGGTGCATGCAGAGGCTGTGCCCTCTCTACGTGCTGCCACACCCCCCATAACGCCCCCTCTCCGCCCCACGGGCGAAGGTGGGGCAGATGCAAAAAAAATATCCGCAAAAATACCATTTGCAAATATTTTTACGCCAATCTGCCCCATCTGCGCCTAAAAAGGCATTTACGTCTTTTCATACATGTCCCCCTATAACTTTGCTAGAAGATTGTGGTACTAAGAGAAAGTAGAAAGTAAAATTAATTTATCACATATATCACCTAAAATAGTAGAGGTTATTCTTTTAGCTAGCTATAGATCAGCGCCATCAAGTATAGAATTCTTATAAACTGAATTTACTATACAACAGAATATATACGAACAGAAACGGGCCTTTTTCAGCCCTTGTTTTGAAGATTACCACGAATTGAGATAAGATGCAATAGTTAACGTTTATCAAAACAAAATCTCCATAAGTTGTGTGTGGGCTGAACATAGATGGCCTTTTGTGTAGCTTGAAAGTACATTGTAGTAACATGTGTTTTGTGTGAGCGCCTTCAAAAAGCATATGAAATCATAGCCTCGGCTTTTAGGTTTAAATGATAAATGTGTTGCAAATGATGTTTGAGATGTTTCTGCTTTATCAGCAGTCCTGAAGCATGTTTTTTTTAAAAAATGAAACCTTAAAATAGCCATCAAAGACCCTTGTGCTGAGCTACATGGTAAGCAGAGCCTCTGCATTTATCACGAGGCCGCTTTGTTTGGCAAATATGACATAATTCTTTTTTGGTTTTTAAATTTACAACACCATTAGGATTGACCTGTTCTCTCACACATAACAGAAACCACAAAAAAAAAGCTAGAGAATTACCACTGCATATGGATGGTAAGACCTATTTCTGTACTTCAACTCAAAAAAGACATTTTTGCCAAGGCAAGCAAAGTGATAGCTTGGACAGTTTATTTTCTTAGGAAAATCTACTTTGAAACAACACATAGCTCTTGGAAAATTCCACTTCCACGTGTACTGCTCTCATGCCGAATACAGTAACAGTATGTGTCTCTGGGTATTAATAATTATTAAATCATAATAACACAAAATATATGTTCATATATTTTCATCTTGTAGCCCATCAAAAGATAAAATGAAGCTTTATTTTGATGATCTGTACAGAAATGGTGATATTTAGTATAAATATCATTTTTATGTTTACAAATTTTACACAATGATAATCGTTTGTGGGTTTGTTTGTTTTTTGAGGGGGGGGAGGTAGTATGCAGGATAAATAATTTTAACCACATGTAAGAAATAATCTTCAGCGGCACTCACCATAAATTACACCTTTATTGAAGTACAACACGCTTAGCAGGAGATAGAGGACACTCACTCCCGGGTAAACAGGAGGGAAATGTCCGTAGGCCGGAGTGAAGCTGCTAAGGGTAGGTCACACCGGATGCGAGGGAAATAGGGCCATCAGCCGCGTAGTGACGGAGGAGTGGAGCTTCAAGGGTAGGTCGTAAGCCTTAGGTCCCACCTTTCTAGCTCGGCCCATACCAGTGGCCGTGGAGGGGGAGGGGCCTATGTGGCGATGACGTCACGAGGAGTCACGAGCCAGTGTCACTTTAAATAAAGGTGTCATTTAGGGTGAGTGCCGCTGAAGATTATTTCTTACATGTGGATCATATGGACTTTCTGACAGCTGAGCACCGCCTATACCATGGGTCTCCAAACTGCGGCCCTCCAGCTGTTGTGAAACTTCCATCATGCCTGGACAGCTAAAGCTTTGGATTTGGCTGTCCAGGCATGATGGGAAATGTACTTTTGCAACAGCTGGAGGGCCGCAGTTTGGAGAGACCATGGCCTATACCGTATGGGAAGGGTCATCAGAAGGCCAATAACTGTATGCTGGGACTTGTAGTGCCGATGTAGTGCCAGTGTCGTCTGGATTGGGAATAAATAATTTTAATCTTTCAGGTATGCATTTTACAGCAATTCTGTATTTACACTTAATTTTTTTTATTTTTTATTTAACATTATCAGTACATGAAAGTTGGGATATTTGTGTTACATATGTGAAAAAAACAAATAAGTGTTTAATGCATTTGTGTTAAGTGTCTAGTAAAATTACAGTCCATAGTCAGAGTATTCCATAAGAGGATCAGGAACAGTCCCATAAGGAACACTGATTATAGGCTGCTTAACATCTGATTATATATAGCAACTAGTAGAAACATAAAACCACAGTTACAGAAGAATATAGATAAAAAGCCTGAATGGAACGGATATGGTGTATGTGAATGTAGTATAATAGTGTGTAGGAGGAGTGGCATAGAAAATCCTGTTTTATAGCTGTGTTTATAATTATAGGGCACCTAGTGTATTCCTTAACTCTTCTGTACAGTACCACTCTGTGTACCGGAATGAACTAACCACTAGAGATGGGCCAATCTCATGTACTCTTGTGTTTGTCATAGGATGTATCCATGTTTCCAGGACTCCCTAGGGCTGCTTCCAACCAGTTTAGAGATGAGCATGCTTGACATTTAATCATCTCTATTAACTACAGCTATACCTTCCCATCCTGACAGCACATTCTTCCCAATAGCTTGGTCATGAGGCCAGTGAATTCAAGATCCAAAAATATTTTTGCCATCAACTTTTAGAAAATTATTTTGCATTCTGTTTTAAAGGAGGGAGATACAGTAGACACCTTGCACGGGGTTAAGCTAAATATATTATATGAGACATGAGTCGATGGGGAGCTCTGGTACGGTAAACAAGCAAAAATCTTGGTAACTGAGCTTGTTTACGAAGCCATTTTGTGCTGTTTCTGTTGCTCCAGCGATCAGTCAGATAAGACGCCAAATGAACATTTTCTTGTTCATCACTAGCCTATTCGGCTGATAGACTAATTTAAGAGAGCCTTTACGCCCCTATTGCACGAGCCGACATTGAGGAGCAAACGAGCGCTATCAGCGCTCGTTTGTTCCTCATTCCCTGCTTGCTGCTGCCGCTAATACTCACATTGGCATGCATCGCTAAATCATCTGGGTAGCCCATAGCAGATAGCAGCTGCCGTTCCTCCTATTCCACAAAAAAGGCAGCATATCCCTGCTATCAGTCTTTGGTCTTTCAACATGTTTAAAGACAAACGACTACAACGATCAGCCGACATCGTTCATGTCGGCTGATCGTTGTGTTCTGCTGCACAAGACCATTATCGGTCGTAAAGGCTGATAATTGTTTCATGTAATTGGGCCTTTAGACTGTCTAAGAATTTGAGTTTAAATAAATCTGGGCCACTGTGTTAGAGGCCATTCACACGTCGGCAATATATGGTCCGTGCACAAACTGTATTCTGCAGACCAGACCTCAGAACTCCTAGCATCATTCATCATCATGCTAGGAGCTCCGAAAGTGTTCAAATCTTTGCGCTCCTATACTGACACATTCCAGGTGAAGGATTTGAAATGTGTTCCAGTGTAAATAACATAGTTCATTAGTAAACATGCAAGGCCTGTTTCTCCAGGTACATCATTATTTCATATTGATTAGGTTGTTATATTATGTTTTCCACTTCCTTTTTAATATTCTAAACTCTATCAACATTTAACTATAACGATTAAAAATATCTTTTGTAAAATCTGCAGAAATTAAATCTACATTATTTTTTGAATGTGTCTTTAAACCACATATAAAGATACTGTTATGTAATTTTAACCCACAGAAAAACAACTGATGTCATCAAATCTTGTAGGTTCACCTCAAAGCACAACCTTATCTGAACCCTGGATCATCATTGCTGAGCATTGTTTGTAATATGCCCAACATCTATAAATATATCAACAGATGGATAGTTTTTCTGTCTGATAATTAAATATAAGTTGCAAAGTAAGCATTTTTTCTAGCATGAAATGTTCCAATATACTTTCTGTGCTGACCTTATTTTTTTTTTTTTTCCAGTCATTTAAAGCAAAAGATGGTTACCTCGTAATTGGGGCAGGCAACGATCAACAGTTCTCTACTGTTTGCAAAGTAAGTGTTACGTATGTAAGTGATCTAATGTGTTTCCTCTGACCCCGAGCTTGCATGCTTTTTCTTTAATTCACTTACCTAAACATTCTAAGTTGTAAAAACACAAGTGATGAGTTAAATGTTTGATGATAGGCTAATTATTATTATTTTTGGCAAGCTTGCTGAGTTTTTGGGTCCTTTATTTGACCCATCTAACACACTGCTAAATAATTAAAGCATTACTGTCATTTGTCGTAACTTTCGACATGTTATCAGACATTTCAAAATTTACTGATTGCAGCAGATCTTATGGTCCCTTACACAAGTGATTATCGTTCAAATTTTCGCAATGACGATCACATTTGATCGTTAACTGGCTCTTGTATACACTGCATACGATCAAACGACAAGCAATAAATCGTTCATCGTGATCTTTCAACATGTTCTAAAGTCGTTGTGGTCGTTCGCAGAAAATTAGCAGATCACTTCGTCTTAACAGTCTTTCAACAATTCACCCTATGTGTGACATGGGCTTAAGTGATCTTAAAACGATTGCATTAACAATTTATCGTTGCATCTAAACACTGATCATTATAAAAAACACATCATTACTTCGAAATCGTTAATCGTTTGATTGTGCAAATTATTTGTAATGACTAGTCAGGTACAAGAGCAGAGACACAGACAAGTGAGCCCTGAACTGACCCAATCCAGTGCCCCTGCCTACTTACCACAATCTGCCCTAGATGACAGCGGGTAACTTGGAGACGTTCCCTACACTGAGTAGGTGAAACACAAGACAAAACAAGACAAACAAAACACAATAAAGAAAGGTCAGCAATCCGGGTCATACACTGACAGGTAGCAGAGGTACAGAGTCACAAGGCAAAAGCAAGGTCAGAACACAGGCAGAAGATCAGGGCAAGCAGCAAACAAGGAAGGTCCAGGAACAAGCCAAAAGGTCAGAAACAGGAGACAATACAAACCAGGGAGCTGAGACACTGTGTGGATACACACCAAAATACCCAGCAACTCCTACAGACACAGACTGTCTTAAATGAGGAACCAGGAATCTGGTTCAGGACAGGATTGGCCCAGCCCCTAATCTCCAACTAGAGACACCTGAAACACATACACACACACACACTGGGAGCAAACCTGCCTGTCACAGAATGCAAGCCAAACCAAGGTTAACCCTGCAATTGCCAGAGAACACAACAGAGGCAAACTGAGCAGAGAAATAGGTCAGTGTACAGATACCATTAGCGGCGTCTTGTCCGCGCGCCCTGAACACAGGAGACCGCTGCTGATGCAAAGTCAGGTAAGTTGCTAACATTATTGCTCCACGTAAAGGGACCATTACTCCTAAGACCCAATGTGATCACAAGATATGGCCAGGGGAGAGCACTGCAGTGACCATCACTCCTTGACTGTCATCACTCATTTTATTTTTTAATTTTGGAAAGAATATATTTATAATGTGTCTTGTGTTTGCACAGTTTCACAATTAAGACTAAATATTTTGGACCTATAACATTTTTAGTTTACTAACTATGGTGGGACAGCTTTCATTTTCATTAGCATATCGCACTCTTTATGTTTTTGATACACTCAATCAACTTTATGTTGTCTATACTTTGTTACATTTAAGTCATCATAGAACAAAACAACAACAATCTAGAATGTTGTTTGTTTTTAGTTTACATGTGTATTAAGTCTGTCTTGTTGAATTACAGTTACTGCTTTTGGTTGCAGCACATACAGTATATTTCTGGGGTCACACTACGTATATTTCAGTCAGTATTGTGGTACTCATATTGCAACCAAAACCAGAAGTGTATTAAAAACACAGAAATGATCTGTTCACACAATGGTGAAATTGAGTGGATGGCCGCCATATAACAGTAAATAACTGCCATTATTTCAATATAACAGCCGTTGTTTTAAAATAACAGCAAATATTTGCCATTAAATGGCGGCCATCCACTCAATTTCAACATTGTGTGAACAGATCCTTTCTGTGTTTTCAATCCACTCCTGGTTTTGGTTGCTATATGCCTGAAATATAGCCTCAAATATACATAGTGTGAACCCAGCCTAAAAATACATTTAAAATGTGTTTGATTTTTTTGTTGCCATATTTCAAGTTATATTTTTTGTCTTGTAGCTTTGATCACTACCACCTTGGTGTACATTTCAACTTTTTATCCTGTTTTTCAGGAGTTTGATTAGCCAAAAACAACAATGGTAGCATTTTATTAATGTTTTATTATTTCTAATAATATAGATTTCACCTTGTGCAATAACTGTAGTCATACTCATTTCATGGTTCAGGTTGTTACAGATGCTTTGTTAACCTATTTGTTGTTAATGTATTGACTGTGTAAAATAGTCGTACTATTAGGTCCTGCTTAGCAGACCAGGTGACTTCCTTAGGCTCCTGCCTGCCATTAAAACTGCTGGCCTGTAATCAGGTTGTGGGGGCCTGATGGCCTTAACAAGTGAACCTTCTTCCTCTTAAGCTATTTACTGTGGGGTTAAAGAGTTGAAATGACAGTGTAAAAAACTAATAACCTGTAACCCCATCTATAACATCTAACCTTATTAATGGCTGAATGGATCATATTATCTTTGGCATTAGTGGAATCAAATTATTATCATCCAAGATATATCTACACTGTATTCCAGTCTCATTCTCTTCTCCACTCTCATATTGAGTATAGGGCTGAACTCTCACCTAGTAATTTCTTGACCTCCAAAATGGTGGATGACTGGAAGTCCTAATATGGTTGTGTCTAAATGGTCACGTGGGTAATGTATGGATCATAGTGAGATATAGCTACGTGTCCAGCTTGACCAATCCACTTGGAGCTTTGCCAGTATACCATTTTTGGGATATAAGTTGAACTTGGTGTAACCATATTTGGGCATAAGTGTATATATTTTCCCGGTTAAGAGAGTATATAGACTTAGAAGGTTAGTTGGTTGGGGGTCTCTTTGGTATACCATCTTTCAGGAGAAGCCTCCACGCACATCTGGGGTTTGTTAGCCCCCACCTCAGGAATTCACCCAAGGAAGTTCTTTGTTCTCTAGCCAAATCTTCAGTCACCATTGGAAAGAGACTACATCCCCATCATTTTTGGGACTCTGAGACTTGAACCACAGAGACATTCTAAGACATTTGTAAGACTATTGCCTTATTTCTCTTATGATTGATACCCTAATTATATGATATTTGTACCTCCTTTGGTGAAGAATTAAACCCACCATATTTTTACCAACAAGTTTTCTTCTGCCATCCTGGATAATTCAAATTTCCTCCAAAGCACACTTTCCTTTTTTTAAACCTCATCCTTATTACAGACAGGTTTTACTTGCAGACCCTTTTCCACTAACACCTGCTATAACCACAGGAAGGGTCACTGGAGATTAGGTATGTTTTTTTTTTTTTCATTGGGGACCTGGCTATTGGGGAAAACTGTTTACAGGAGGCACCTGGCTACCACAGAAGCTATTTTATATACAGGAGAGAACGTTCTACTAAGGAAACTACATATGGGAGGAACTGCAGGGCTAAATTTACATCTCTAATACACAACATTTTGGAATTAATACACACCATTAAGTTACCTGACCTACCTTACAGGTGACTCATTAAGTTAACCACACCCAGGAGAGCTGTGAACGCTGTTGGATTAATGATGTACAATGAGTCATATGAGTGAATACTGCTGTTGCAAATGTGAGCATGTTCCCCATCTAGAAGCTCGAATTAGAGATCTGGAAAAGCATATCGCAACACTGAGGGAAATTAATCAGCTTGAATAAGACTTTCTGTTTAATGAGCAAGAAGTTAGGGGGTAGAGATGGTGGTGGTAAAATAAATCTGGAGAATCATGCAAGTAGCTGGTTTAATGTAGTTAGAGGGACTGGAACTCCTGCTGTATTCCCAGGCAAAATTAGCAAGTTGGGTGATGATGCAAGAATATCATCCTCAGAAATTGCAACTCTAGTGGATTCTGTTCTCCCTAAGGGCCAGGAGAACAGTCCAACTAGCTCAATGGGGGCTGAAAAACAGGGACGAGAGATGCAGCTCTCTAATGATGTTTAGGCCCCACCCCCTCTGACTGCCGAATCATTCTGATGACGCCACGGAGGGGGTGGGGGCCTAGAAGCTAAGCACATGGGTCCTAGGTGCTGGAGGATTGGGGCACTAATGTGGGCAGAGATACAGGGCAAGACAGCCGTGAAACCCCACCCATGCAGCAATACCATGCATTTTTGAGGGGAGAGACCACCAAGAAATCCTTTATACGGTAAGATATGAATTGTCCAGAAGCTTTAGAATGGTGCTGAGAACTCCTTATATGGAAGGGGGGTGACAATATCACTTTAAATGGAGTAGAGAATATGGGACACATTATACCAGGATCTGCCAAGAATCTGGTTTGTAATGGATAAATCTGACAAATGTTGTGGGAAAGAAGTTAAAGGTGGTAATCTTTCCTATGTAAACATACTTTATACCTAATATAGGAAAAAAAATGGTAAAAATAAAACTTCTGCATATATAGCTTGAAAATCAAACACTCTTACGTGTATCCACAGTTATAACCATGTCTCAGAGGGCTACACGCTACACTTTACAATTTGTATCAAAGTTGAAACATGCAGTGTCCCCATCAGGGAAAGCCGTGAAGTGGTTTTTAAAAGTGTGTAGAAAATAAATTTGAGCCTTTCATCTTTGATTAAAGAACGGCTTCACAGGAAGGGTCAGTGGTACAAATACTAAATACACAGAGCTTTGCCTGTGAAGTTATTTACATTGCCTTAGAGATATATGCCCAGGATAAATGTGCTAAGTGGTTGCAGACATGTTGAATGTAGTGTACTGTATGCTGCGTTTGATCTTGTGAAAGGAAAACTATGTAGCTGCTATTCGATGATATAGTGCACAAATTTTGTTCATCATTGAAAAGTATTGTGAAAGGAATTTATCAAAGTTTGTTGTAACAAATTTGAATGGTGAAAGTTTTTATCAAAATGTTTTTAACTGATAGTCCATCAAATACATTTTTTAGATAACACAGTAAGTAGAAAGCAACCCATCATCATATGTCTCTCTCATTGTTTAGGTTTTTTTCAGACCATTTGAAAGGATTTTCCAATTTTAAACTTGTGTCAGTAACTGCTATTACCCCCACCCCTTACATACATTCTGCACGTTAATGCTTAACAATTTTTTTCTTTTTCCCATCATTGCCGTTCAGGACTGTAACTTTTTTTTTATTGTGTCATTGACATAGCCATATGAGCCTTGGCTGTGAGTTCTCAAAAACGTGAATAGCCAGATATTTCTCCAGGGAAGGAAAACCTGCTGCAAAAGGGTGCCTCCCAGTGGGGAGATTACCAAACCACCCTGACATGTGAACTCAGTGACTGATTAAAATAAATTATTGTCTCACATTCTAAGACCCATAACTTTTGTTTTAAGGACAGAGCCTGAAATGGCCTTAAGGACAGAGCCTGAAATGGCCTTAAATACAGAGACAAATTTATCACTATGACCTGTGTCACTTTATTCATTCATGTTTTCTCGTGACATATGGTACTTTACATTTCTGGTAAACTGGAGTCAATACCTATAACTAAAATAAAAAAAAAAAAAAAAATAACGTCAATAATTGTGAAAAAATGCATTTTACCAACTTTGAAACTTTTCTGCTTATACAGAAAATGGTTGTGCCACATAAATTATATAATAAATAGCATTGGCAATATGTCTACTTTATGTTGGCAGCATTTATTAAACTATCTTTCATTTTTTTTAGACAATAGAAAGCTTAAAATATTAGAAGCAATTTCCAAATTTTCAGTACAATTTGAAAATCAAATATTTTTAGGGACCTGTTCAGTTTGAAAATGTATATGTTAGAAAGTCCCACGAAAGCACCCCCGTTTCAGAAATTCACCCCCCAAACTCTGCAAAAGCACATCCAGAAAGTTTTTGAACCCTTAGCCATAAAAGGAAAACACCAAAATGAAAAAGCTTAAGTGTGTAGAAATTTAAAAATTATAATTTCTGTGCAGAGATTTTATTGAATCCAATATTTTTCATAATTATAAACCTATTACCAGAGAAATGCACCCCAATATTTATTGCCTAGTTTCTGCCATCAACTGTGCCTTTTCTGCAGTTATAGAATACACCATATGTGGCCCTATTGCATTATTTGACGCAACCACAAGCCTCAGATATAAAGGAGCGCCTAGTGAATTTCAATGCCTCGTTATATTTGGTCATTTTTGACTGTACCACTTCAGGTTGGCAGAGGCTCTGGGGTGCCAAAACCTAAAAAACACCCCTTAAGGGACATCATTTAGAAAACTACACCCCTCAAGGAATGTAACAAGGGGTTCGGTGAGCATCTGGACCCCACAGGTGCTTCACAGATTTTCAGAACAATGTGGCGTTAAAAAAAGAAAAAATTCAATTTATTACACTAAAACGTTGTTCTAGCCTTCATTTTTCATTTTTACAAGGGGATAAAAAAAAAAAAAAAAACACCTAACATGTAGCACATTTTCTCCCGAGTACGGAAATACCCACATAAAGTGCCAAGCCGGTGCAGGACAAGCCTCCAAAGGGAAGGAGCGCCAATTGGCCTTTGCAATCTGAATTTAACTGGAATGGATTTCAAGGGCCATGTCGCATATACAAAGCCTTCATGCTGCCAAAACACTGGAAAACCCCTACAAGTGACCCCATTCTGGAAACTACACCCCTCAAGGAATCTAAAAAGGATGCAGTGAGCAAATGGACCCTCACTGGTGACGTGCACAAATGTGGCGGTGAAAGGGAAAATTTTCATTTTTTCACTTTCACGGCACAAATGTGCCTGTAATCAAGGGGTCCATATCCTCACTGCTCCCCTTGTTAGCTTCCTTGAGGGGTGTAGTTTCCAGAATGGGGTCACTTGTGGGGGTTTTCCACTGTCTTGGCAGCACGAGGACTGTAAATGCGATATGGCGTTCATCATCCATTCTGGCCAAATCCATCCAGCGCTAAATCCAAATGGCGCTCCTTCCCTTGGAAGCTTACCCTGCGCCACATGGCGTTTTATGTCCTTTGTGGGGTATTTACAGACTCAGGGAAAATTGCTCTACCAATTTTGTGTTTTTTTTCTCTTTTAACCCCTTGTAAAAATGAAAAATGTAAGGCTAAACCAACATTATTGTGTAAACAATGTAATATTTAATTTTCACACCTGAGTCACGGAACGGCCGGTCTCTTATGTTGAGTGAACATAGCCTTAATCTGGAAGTGTACCCTAAGGTACTCTCACAGAGTGTGTAGAATTTAGAATTAGAATTGAGAAGGTACTGGCGGCAAAGACGTGTCTGGGAGGCAGCATACGCTACGCTACCCCTAGACACGTCACTGGATGATGAGGATGAGGATCAGTGGAGGAAAAAAGAATCCCCCATTCATCCTCACTGGCAGTTTCGGTGTCAGAGGCAATAATAGTGTATGCCTCCGCCGCCGAAAACACCCTGGGGGTCATTTTTATATGGGGATTTTATATGGGGTATGTAAATGTGTAATGTAGTGTAGTGTAAAACTTTATTTCATGTAGTGTGATGTAATGTAGTGTTTTTTTTGACAGTAAGAAAAAATATACCTACGTCAAGAAAAGGAGTTGCTGATAAATGCCGCACTTATGTGCAGTACTTATCAGCAGACAGTGGTGGTAGGATATAGGGGGGAAAAAAACACCCCTACACCAAAAAGGAGGAGTTGAAAGAATCAGCTGCACACTTACGTGCGATGCTGATCAGCACTCAGTGGATTAGGGCGCATAAAAAGAAAAAGAATTAAAAAAAAAAAAAACCACTTTTTTTTTAACCTAAAGGAACTGAACCACCCCC
>NW_027208911.1:0-41362 GCF_027789765.1 Dendropsophus ebraccatus
TTCATAGCCGGAGAAACACCAGGACGTAGAGCTCGTCCAGGGTCGTCTGGTGACAGACTTCCATGACGTACTCTACGTCTGGGTCGTCTAGGGGTTAGAAGGCAATAATTTTCTAAGGTAGTATTTTACATCCATGTTCAAAGGTTTTTTTTAAAGCGTAACTGTCATTTCAGGGTAATTTTTCTGAAAAACATTAAAATATCAACAGTACAGCGATTTTAAGAACTCTGTAATAAGTCTATGTACTAAAAGAGTTTCCTTCTGGACTGAAAAAGCAGTCTCCCAGCCTCCCCCCTCACATCAAATGAAGCAGGATTTCTGTCTCCATTATGTGGCTATGGAGAGGGGAGGGGCTGTTAGGAGTGACTGAGCACGGAGGATTCTGCAAAGCACAACACCCTGCAATCTTCTCTCAGTAAGTTCATAGATAAGCACTGACCTTTCTGACCCAGAATCCTGCGTTTAGGTGCCCAGAGAGTCTACAAAACAGCTGACCTTCATGTCACCTCTTCCTGCTCCGCATCTCCCTCGGCCCTCCCCCTTCATAGGGTTACAATGGAGAGAGCAGAGCTCGTCTTCACTGGCTTCTCTGTAATGAAGACGTGTTTGCCTGATAATGCACAGATAAGAAGTCAGGGGGGGAGGCTGGGAGATTGCTTCTTGAGTACAGAAAGAGGCTTTTTGGCTGATAAAACCTATTACAGAGTTTCTTAAAATCGCTTATACTACTGATTTTTGCAATAAAAAAACACATGACAGTTACTCTTTTAACCCTTAGTGACCGCCGATACGGCTTTTCTACGGCGTTCACTAATGGGCTTATTCTGCTGCCATCAGCTTTTTACGGCGATGGCAGAGAATAAGATTGCGGGCCGGGACGGCCCCCACCCCATCCCCCGGCTACCGGAGGTAGCTGAGGGGTTGGGGCAGTGTGTGGGGTCCGTCCGGGCCCACCCCCCTTACCGACGATCGCCGCTATTAAACGTTATAGCGGCGGCCGTCGGTAAAGGGGATTACCGGTGCCGCCGCCACCTTTCATCTCCCCCGCCGTGATCTACGGCGGGGGGAGATGAAATAAGTGTATATCAGACCCCAGATCAGACCCCCCTAGTGCCCCGATAACTAACCCCCCTCCCCCGGCGGCCATCATTTCCAAGATGGCCGCCGCCATCGCTGTGAACCGACTAACGTCGGTCACAGCGATTAAAAAGTTAAAATGAATGAAAGCCCCATGCTCTCCGCCACCGGAGGTAGCGGAGAGCATGGGGCAGTCATGGGGACCCCCTGTGGGGTCCCGGTACAAGCGATCAGCGGTATATACTATATACCGCTGATCGCTTGTACCATGTGCTCCTGGCACTTTTTATCCCCTGTCACCATAAATGATTGTGACAGGGGATAAAAAGTGATGTCCCCCCACCCCCCAAGTCGCCCCCCACCCCCCTGTCACCCCCGTCCCCCAGTCACCCCCCCTTCCCCATATACTCACCGGAAACCACGGAGCTCCTTCCTCCTCGACGTCTGCTGGTTATGAAGTGCGCATGCGCTTCACAACCAGCCAAGCTCTGAAATTTTAAAGTGACAGAGACCAATTGGTCTCTGTCACTGAACTATGATTACTGTGATAGAAAATATCACAGTAATCATAGTAATACAGTGAAAATGAATGTATAAAGTAAAAAAAGTGACAAAACATACAAAAAAATAAAACACACACTTTTATATAGGAATAATTACAGTTTTACTCCAAATTACCCCTAACCCCTCCCCAGATTACCGTAACCACCGCACGTTGCCCGTAACCACCGCACGTTTGCCCGTAACCACCGCACGTTGCCCGTAACCACCGCACGTGCCCGTAACCACCGCACGTTGCCCGTAACCACCGCACTTGCCCGTAACCACCGCACGTTGCCCTAACCACCGCAAATTGCCAGTGACCCCCTCCAGATTGCCCGTAACCACCCCAAATTACATGTACCCACCCCAGATTACCTATAAGCACTTCAGTTTATCAGTAACAATCCCAGATTGTCTGTAACCCTTCCAGGTTGCACATAACCCCCCAGGTTCCCCGTAATCATGCCAGATTACAGTAACACCCCCAGATTGCACGTAACCACCGCGCGTTGCCTCTGACCACGCCACGATGCCTCTGACCACGCCACGATGCTCTGACCACCGCACGTCGCCTCTGACCACCGCACGTCGCCTCTGACCACCGCACGTCGCCTCTGACCACCGCACGTCGCCTCTGACCACCGCACGTCGCCTCTGACCACTCACACGTCGCCTCTGACCACCACAGTCGCCTCTGACCACCCCAAATTGCCAATGACCCCCTCCAGATTGCGTTGCCCATGTCAGATTACAGGTACCCACCCCAGATTGCCTATAAGAACTTCAGTTTATCCGTAACCACCCCACATTGCCCGTAACCACCCCACGTTGCCCGTAAGCACCCCAGATTGTCAGTAAGCACTGCAGGTTGCGCGTAACCACCCCACGTTGCCTGTATCCACCCCAGATTGTCTGTAAGCATTGCAGGTGCCCGTAACCACCCCACGTTGCCTGTAACCACCCAGATTGTCTGTAAGCATTGCAGGTTGCCCGTAACCAGCCCACGTTGCCCGTAACCACCCAGATTGTCTGTAAGCACTGCAGGTTGCCCGTAACCACCCCACGTTGCCCGTATCCACCCCAGATTGTCTGTAAGACTGCAGGTTGCCCGTAACCACCCCACGTTTCCCGTAACCATCCCAGATTGTCTGTAAGCACAGCAGGTTGCCCGTAACCAGCCCACGTTGCCCGTTACCAGCCCACGTTGCCTGTAACAGCCCACGTTGCCTGTAACCAGCCCACGTTGCCTGTAACCACCCCACGTTGCCGTAACCACAGCAGGTTGCCCGTGACCACCACACGTTGCCCATAACCACCACACGTTGCCCGTAACCACCCCGCGTTGCCTGTAACCACCCCACGTTGCCTGTAACCACAGCAGGTTGCCCGTGACCACCCAATGTTGTCCCGTAACCACCCCAGATTACCTGTAACCACCTCAGTTGCCCGTAACCACCCCTGGTTGCCCGTAACCACCCCACATTACCTGTATAATCCTCATTTTTTTATTATTTTAGTACTGCGCTATTCTATAACCATTACTAGCTGCGGTTTTGCTCCTGTAAATTGGCGCTCCTTCCCTTCTGAGCCCTGCTGTGTGCCGTACAGTGGTTATGCCACATATGGGGTACCGTTTTACTCAGGAGAACCTGCGTTACAGATTTTGGGGTACGTTTTCTCTCCTGTTCCTCGTCAAATTGAGAAATTTCAAACTAAACCAACATATTATTGGAAAAATTCGAGTTTTTTCATTTTTACTGGCCAATTTTGAATACTTTCCTCTAATACCTGTGGGGTAAAAATGGTCACCACACACCAAGATGAATTCTTTGAGGGTGCTCTTTCCAAAATGTGGTGACTTTGGGGGGAATCTATTCTGCTGACACTACAGGGGCGCTGCAAACGCACCTGGCGCTCAGAAACTTCTTCAGAAAAATCTGCACTGGAAATGCTAATTGGCGCTCCTTCCTTCTGAGCCCGGCTGTGTGCCCATGCAGTGGTTTATGCCACATATGGGGTACCGTTCTACTCAGGAGAACCTGCTTTACATATGTTGGGGTGACATTTCTCTCCTGTCCTCGTGAAATTGAGAAATTTCAAACTAAAGGAACATATTATGGAAAAAATTCGAGTTTTTCATTTTTACTGTCTACTTTGAATACTTTCCTCAAATACCTGTGGGGTCAAAATGCTCACCACACCCCAAAATAAATTCTATGAGGGGTGCAATTTCCAAAATGGGGTGACTTATTGGGAGATTTTACTCTGCGGACACTACAGGGCTCTGCAAACGCACCTGGCACTCGGAAACTTCTTCAGCAAAATCTGCATTGAAAAAGCTAATTGGCGCTCCTTCCTTTTTGAGCCCTCCTGTGTGCCCATACAGTGGTTTACCCACATATGGGGTACCACATTGTACTCAGGAGAAACCTGCGTTACAAATTTTGGGTACTTTTTCCTCTTGTTCTCGTGAAATTGGGAAATTTCAAACTAAACGAACATATTATGGAGAATTTGGTTTTTCATTTTACTGTCTTCTTTTGATACTTTCCTGTAATACTGTGGGTCAAAATGGTCACCACACACAAAGATGAATTCTTTGAGGGGTGTACTTCCAAAATGGGGTGACTTATGGGGTTTCTCTCTGCTGACACTACAGGGGCACTACAAACGCACCTGGCGCTCAGAAACTTCTTCAGCAAAATCTGCATTGGAAAAGCTAATTGGCGCTCCCTTCCTTCTGAGCCCTGCTGGTGCCCATACATGGTTTACGCCCACATATGGGGTACCGTGTACTCAAGAGAACTGCATTTACAAATTTTGGGGTGCTTTTTGCTCATATCCTTGTGAAAATGAGAAACTTTAATCTAAACGTATATATTATGGAAAATTAAAATTTCCGTTTTTTACTGCCTAATTGTGAATACTTTCCTCAGCCCCTGTAGGGTTAAAATGCCTCATTATACCCTAGATTAATTCTTTAAGGTGGTAGTTTCCAAAATGGGGTCACTTATGGGGTTTTCAGGATACCAGACTTTAAAATCCATTTTAAAAAAAGAACTGGTCCAAAAAAAATCAGTTTCACGAAAATGTGATAATTTGCTGATAATTTCTAAGCCCATACACCTAAAAAAGTAAAATATGTTTACCAAATTATGCCAGAACAACGAAGACCTATTGGTAATGGACTTAGTAACTAATTTATGTGCTACGACTTTCTTTTTTTAGAAGCAGAGATTTCAAAGTCATAAAATGCAAATTTTTTATTTTTCATGATATTTGATGTTTTTCACAAAAAACACCAAAGTAGTGACCAAATTTTGCCACTAAATAAAGTGCATATGTCACGAAAAAACAATCTCAGAATCGCTAGCATACGTAAAGCATCACTGAGCTATAAGAGCTTTAAAGTGAGACAGGTCAGATTTTGAAAAAATTACACTGGTCTAAGGCCAAACTAGCGCAGCACAAAAGGGGTTTAAGTGTACCAATCATTCTGCTCAAGCGGCAGGATATCTTCTCCAAACTACGGCAGGTATACAGTACGTTCCTAAAGTGAGTGGTGTACGTAACTGCATTATATTACACTTCTAATGCAATCTATGGCAGAGTTTCAAAAAGATATCCTGCACGTGAGCAGAATGGTGGGTACACTATAAAGTACAAAAGGGCCTATTGTCCATTAAATAACAGATCAAAAAATCAAAGACTACCAAATCAGTGTTTGCTAACCAAAAGTTTATTAACTGTACTTACAGTGTCCATGTAAAGAATGACACTTGCAATGGCCTGCAGGAAGTTTGGTAGCTGATATACATTGTCATCTTCTGTCTCAGCCTCTGTTAGGTACATTTGCTTGCAACGCTGAATTAGTTCAATATACATAAAATCCACATCCTTGGCATTTACTGCTTTGCATGGCTTTAGAGTAAACAAAAAAAGTACAACATTGTATCAAAGGCTCTAAACAAATATTTTGCAGCTGTTACGCTATGAGTGCATTTTCATAATATTTTGAGAATGGTACTGAACCGAAAAATAGGAAAATCATACCGCTGCAAAAAGCCCATATCCTCGAATAGCAATAAAGAGCTCCTTGCTGGAAGAATCCATCTTTCGTATGATCTTATAAAACTGTTCCATGAAGTACTGTAACTTGCCTTTGTGAGCTATAGCATCATTAGTAACCAGCGATGCTATCTAAGAAAGACCATTAAACATTTCAAGTCAATAAATCTGAACAATAACACTTTATTTACATGATCACTTAAAGGTTTAGTATGAGAGCTGTTTAACAAACAGCAAAAATATTGTTAGGTGCGATCAAAGGTACATAGTAAACCATTCCTAAAATGTTTTGGAAAAGGTTTTGCTGCATTTTATCATAAAGTATTGGCTTATAAGTTTATTGTATGCATTTGGATCATTATAATGTCTTTAGATAATAAAAAACAGTTTTTTTTCAGCGTACACACATTTTGTAAAAAAAAACAAAAAAAAAAAAACATGCGTTTTGATCCGTTTTTAATGGAAGTCAATGGAAAAACAGATTAAAACGGATGCACAAATGCATCTGTTTTTTTCATTCATTTTTTGCATAAAACGATTGCAAAAACACTCCCTTCCCAGTATTTATTTTGTATGTTAATAAACCTCATAATAAAGAATGTATCATCAGGGATCATAAATTAACGTTGCTGCAGCAACAATAATTTACAGTGCGCGCTGCGGGAGGGGGTTAACATAGTCCATCTATGAAAGTAAGTATCACAATGTTGGTTCTGCACAGATTATACTATTCACCTGACAAAATCACAAAAGAAAAAAAAAAAAAAGTATGGAAAATAATGTAGATGTGCAAATGGTATGGAAATGTGGTCAAATTCAAATCTATTGAAATGAGGAGGAAAAATACACATACTTGCTTTAAGAAGGAATCCATAGCAGCAAATGCGGTTTTCTTTACTTCATGATTTAAGTGGCTGCACCATTTAGACATTACTTCGAAAACATTCTGATAGTTGTCCATAAGGTAGGTATTAAACTGGGAAGCATGCTGAGCTAGAAGATTTAGGCCAGCTGGAGATTATAAAGACAATATGTTAATTAAAAACAAAAAGTAGATAGATGACAGATCTATACTATCTGAGATGAAAGCAAGTTGCCCTATCTTGTTCCTTAAACCTAGAAGACAGACCTCTTGGATTTGTATTATATACCAGTTTCTTAGACATTAAGTCATGAATAGGCCCTTGCCTAATTAATCTAGCACACAACTACTTTCAAACAAAAACAGTGCCACTCCTGTCGTCAGGTTGTAAGTGGTATTACAGTTTAGCTACATTCACTTCAATACAACTAATCTGAAAACCGCATTCAAACTGTGGAAGGGATAATGCTGTTTCTGGAAGAAAGCAGCCATGTTATTCTAAGCCTGGGTAACCCGTTGTATAAGACTCCTGTCAGTAGGTTTATGCTGCCCTATGTAAGAGTAGCACAAACTAGTGACACAGAAGCTAAACAGAATGACGTCTCACTTATGTTGTTCTATGAAATAAATAGCTGAAATAACTAGTCCTCTCCATTATGTGTTTGTCCTGAATATTCACGAGCACCAGCACACTCTGCTCACCGGCCGCTGATTGACAGTAGTATATCTATACTTTGCATAAGCAGACAGCTGTCTATCAGCAGCTAGAGAGAGGCCGAGTGAGTGGTGTGGCATGAAAACCAATGAGGTGGCCTGCTGAGCAGAATTATTCAAGTGATACACCGACCTGTTCGGCATTTCTTCTGCTGCCCTCATTTAAAGCTCCCAGCAATACTGAACACTGTGGTCAGTGGTCAATTGGATTGTGGGCACACCCGAATGTGCCCGCATTGCAATTAAAATCAAATTATGTTTTTCCGACCGATACTTCAAGTGACACTGTCACCCCTTTTTTGCATTTTGACATCTCTACACAGGTGTAAAGGGTAAATTTTGCAGTTTTCATAGCTTATTTTATATCATACGTCATGCTGCTTATTCAAGTAAAAAGTGATCTTTTATCAACTGCAGATTGTGTGTTAAGTGGGTGGAGCCTCACGTGATTAGCGCCACTTAGCCCTGCCCACCTCACCACCGTTGGCCCCGCCCCCTTGACGCCCATTGGTGGGCCGACCTAGAAGGGGTGGGGACTAGACCTTTAGGCCAGCCTGTTCCAATGGCCGACAAGGGGGCTGGGCAACGTTGATGCGGTGGGCGGGCTAAGTGGCGCTAATACTGCAAGGCTCCGCCCACTTAACACAATCTGCAGTATTACACAAACTTTCAGTATCGACCGGGTGAACATGTAAGACATCGGCCGTTGTTTGACATCACTGCGTCAAACAGCCGCTGTTCTTACACAGGCTGTATTCACACATGCATCTAAAACCATACCCCCTTGTGTTTTCCAATGGATGCAAGACATTGCTCGGACTTTCAGCAACAGCTTGGGGCCACTGGAGAACACAAATGGGCATGGTTTTGTGTGGGAACAAGCCAATGTATAGGCTGGTAGTGCTGGTAACTCACAATTATTTGGCTTAATTCTGGAAAGGTGACACCACCACCCTCCCCCGCCAAATTGCTCCTTGGGTAACCATAGTGAACACTAAGTAATCTATGACACTTAAAAAATGAAGAATGGGGAAGGCGTGGTGTCACTCCTCTAGGAGTATTATTTTGGTAGGGGACCTCTCTAATACCCCTATAGTTCTTTGTAATTTGTATAGTCCGACTATTAGCCATAGTAGCCAGAAAGGTTGACTCTCTGACATTTCCCCTCCTTTTTGTGGAAGAGGCTTCAATGTCCCCTTAATCCAGAGTTTAGATAGATTGTTCCACTCTTTAATGCAAATGTCACAAAAATTTCGCCAGCTAATTTGTTGCCACGGGCTCTTTGATCTCTGGCCTATAACTATCCCTCTGATAAGGCATACACCTTTTTTGTACCCACGCTATATTCACACAAGGCTTGACTACTTTTTGAAAACATCTTAGGTCTGAGGTTGACTGAACACTCTGATATTATGGGCATTACCTGGTCGGACCACTCCCCAGTCCTTTTAGATCTTAAAGGTGTACTCCGGAGAAAATCTTTTTCTTTCAAATCAACTGTTTACAGAAAGTTGTATAGATTTGTAATTTACTTCTACTTAACCCCTTAGTGACCGCCATGCTGCCTTTTCACAGCGGTCACTAACCGGCGTTATTCCGATGCATACGCCTTTTCCCTGCGGCGGCAGAGCATTAGCTGTCAGTGTAACAGCTAGCAGCCCCCTATAACTTCCCGGAGCGGAGGATCCGGGTAGGTTAGTTTAACCGTTAAATGACGCTGTCAAATCTTCACAGCATTATCTAACAGGTTGCTGTGGGTCCCGATGAGCGCCGCGGTCATACTCACGTGATCGCAATGTCCCGCGGCGCCGTCCGGTCCCCCAATGTCTCTATGGTGATCCCGGGGGCCTAATGAAGGCCCCCGGGATCACCTTGGAGATGCCTCATGCTGACAGGCATGGCTGTGCTGAATGCCTGTCAGCATGATGCATAATACAATACAAAAAAATGTGCACCAAACACAAAACCCACCCCCCCACCCCCAAATAATAAAAATGCATTACATTCCCTATACACAATAAAATATATTACATAAAACAGAACAAAACCACAACCAGCTCTATTGCGCAAAAGATAAGAACGCTATGGATCTTGCAATGTGGCAACAGTTTTTGTGGGTTTTTGCTAGGAAGATAGTTTCTTTTGTGCCAAAGTAGTAATAGTTAAAAAAACCTACACAAATTTGATAATCGCCGTAACCGTAGTAACCCAGAGAATACATGTATTATGTTATTAGTGACCGCCGATAAAAATTTTTACGGCGGTCACTAATGGGCTCTATTCTGCTGCCATCAGCTCTTTATGGCGTTACCACCCCAGATTGCCCGTTGCCACCCCAGATTGCCACAGACTGCCCGTATCCACTTCTGATTGCCCATAACCAGACCAGATTGCCCATAACCACCCCAGATTGCCAGTTACCACCCCAGATTGCCACAGACTGCCCGTAACCACCCCAGATTGCCTGTCACCACCCCAGATAGCCAGTAAACACCCCATGATTGCCACTTACCACCCTAAATAGCCAGTAAACACCCACAGATTGCCCGTAACCAAAATGACACTCCTTCCCTTCTGAGCCCTGCCGTGTGCCCATACAGTGGTTTATGCCTACAAATGGGGTACTGTTGTACTGAGGAGAATCTATGTTACAGATATGGGGGTGCATTTTCTCCCCAGTTTCTAGTGAAATTGAGAAATTTTAAACTAAACAAACATATTATTGGAAAAATTCAATTTTTTATTTTTTACGGTCTAGTTTTGAATACTTTCCTCTAATACCTGTGGGGTCAAAATGCTCACTGCACCCCAGGATAAATTCTTTGTGGGGTGCACTTTCCAAAATGGGGTGATTTTTGGGGTGTTCTATTCTGCTGACACTACAGGGCTCTGCAAATGTACCTGGCGCTCAGAAACTTCTCCAGAAAAATCTGAAAATGCTAATTGGCGCTCTTCCCCTTCTGAGCCCGGCTGTGTGCCCATACAGTGGTTTATGCCCACATATGGGGTACTTTTCTACTCAGGAGAACCTGTGTTACAGATTTTGGGGTCCTGCTATATCATGCCCGTAAAACAATTCTACTGAATTGGAAACCTCCTAAGCGTCCTACTTTGTCCCACTGGCTGAAACTGGTAGATGACGATTTGGAAATGTATAATGTTACGTATTCGGCTAGAGGCACCCCTAAAAGGTTCTATCACATTTGGGAACCTTGGTTATCTGCTTAAACAACTTTAGCTGGGTTGAGGGATGAGGCACAGCTCCCGAGCAATGTATGAATGGAGTGATCGAATGAATAGTACATGTGTTTTCTCTGATTGTAGAACAGGCCCTAAACAATGTTGAGGACTTTGATTTAGTTTATACCTTGCTGACACATCCTGGGCACCCTTGCTTCGTTAGACACTCTGTTGCATAGGCTGCTGTATAATAGTGAGGTTGACCTGCATATTTTCCTTTGATCTGAGGGTTGAAATGTACTACTGCTGTACCCTTTTGCTCACTAGTATGGATGTTTTGTCTCTGTTGCTATTAGTTTATGCCTTTTACTGTTAAATCTTAAAAGCAATAAATAAAACCTTTAAAAAAAATGCTCATCATATCCCAAGATTAATTCTTTAAGGTGTGTAGTTTCCAAAATGGGGTGACTTATACAAGTATACAAGCCTCCTAAATCCACTTAAAAAAAGAACTGGTCCCTAAAAAAAAAATCAGTTTTGGAAAATTTATGAAACTTGATAATTTGCTGATACATTTCTAAGCCCCGTAACACCCTAATAAGGTAAAATATGTTTACGAAATGAAATCAGAATAAAGAGGACTTATTGATAATACGACTTCGTAACTAATGTATGTCATGTGACTTTCCTTTTTTAGAAGGAGAGAATTTCAAAGTTCGTAAAGTACAAAATTTTTCAAATTTTTCATGATATTTTGATGTTTTTCACAGAAAACACACAAGACAGTGACCAAATTTTGCCACTAACATAAAGTGCCATATGTTACGAAAAAAGAGTCTCAGAATCGCTAGCATACGTTAAAGCATCACTGAGCTATAAGCGCTTAAATGAGACAGGTCAGATTTTGAAAAATGAGCCTGGTCATTAAGGCCCAAATAGACTCAGTCCCTAAGGGGTTAAAAATATCCAGTCTTCCAGTACTTATCAGCCACTGTATGTCCTGCAGGAAATTTGTTTTCCTTTCAGTTTGACACAGTGCTCTCTGCTGCCACCTCTGTCAAAGCCAGGAACTGTCCAGAGCTAGAGAGGTTTCTATGGAAAAATTTGCTGTTGCTCTGGACAGTGTCTGTCTGAAAAGAAAAGTCAGCAGAGAGCACTGTGTCAAACTAAAAAGAAAACATTTCCTGCAGGACATACAGCAGCTGATAAGTATGGCAAGACGTGAGATTTTAAATAGAAGTAAATTACAGATCTGTATAACTTCTAAAAAAAAAAAAACCACCCCTCGCAGATGACCTGATCTCAAAGCACAGCTATATAGTGGGAAACATATCAGGGCAGGAAGCACCATTATGAAACATTGGCAGATTGTCTTATCTCGCATCAGTCTATGTAGAGTATAAAGAAAACCAGTTTAAAAATTTAATGCAGTGGTTCCCACAAGTCCCTGCTACGTGCTGGAGATGATTGGCAATCTGGGGATGAACTGAGTTCTCTAAAGTGTTTTTTCTTGAGTTGTTTTGTTTGTCTTTGTATGTAGTCTAGTTTTATTTGTTGTCTCGTGTTCTTTTTTACATATATTAGTTCTGGCATCACAATGTCATTTTCCGTGTATTTCAGCACTAGGCCTAGCTTAGCCAGCTAATTGTCTAGGTCTATACCTGGTTGAATTCCTCTCTGAAGAACAATCTGGAAGCATTTCATCTCTTAGGGTACAAACACACTTGCCGGATCCGCAGCGAGTCCCCTCGCTGCGTATTTGCAGCGAGACTCTCTGTGGATCCCGGCCCTATACTTTCAATGCCAGACAAACTCGCAGCAGGGACGTACATCCCTGCTCCGAGTTGGTCCGCAGCCCGCCCCGTTAACCCCCAGCCGGCTGGACACTATACATTACCGGGTCCCCGCTCCTGCTTGCTTCGGCGGTTTCCGGCACGTCCCGCCCGGCCAATCAGTGCGCTGCCCTGCCGCAGCGCACTGATTGGCCGAGCGGGACGTGCAGACAACGGGAGCCCCGAAGCAAGCAGGAGCGGGGACCCGGTAATGTATAGTGTCCAGCCGGTAAGGGGTTAACAGGGCGGGCTGCGGACCAACTCGCAGCAGGGATGTACATCCCTGCTGCGAGTTTGTCTGGCATTGAAAGTATAGGGCCGGCATCCGCAGCGAATCTCGCTGCAGATCTGGCAAGTGTGTTTGTACCCTTATAGTGTTTAAGCAATATTCTGACCTCTTATACTTTTCTGTGGACCTTCATGCAAAGTGTTTTTTTAGGATGCTGTCTGTTCTTGCGAAGCTAGGGGAGCCCAGGGTGCTACTTTTAGTATGGTCCAGTGCTCACGTGCATTTGTAAAATTATGCATTTTACACCAGTTTTATGGGCAAATGGCTACCAAATTTGTTGTGGTATCGTACACAAGACACGGGCTTAGAAGCAACTGCTATGTACTAGCCACAACTTATTAGAGCCATCTCCATTATTTTTACTAGTCTTTCCTCAACCATTTGTACTACATGCTGCAGTTTTCACCCTTTACTCTGTTAACAGTATCAAAAGGGGCAAGTCTGGTAAAATAAAGAAAGCAATGTGCATATACTACAGTCTAACAAAAGACGAAAATAAAAACTCACCTAAAGGCACAGCGTATCTCTTTAGGTCAATCTACAAAAAAAGAAAACAAAGAAATAATGTATAGAAATAACTTGATAATATCGCTGTTATTATTTGTATTACTGTACCTGAGGATTTATTGCCTTCATTGTGTAGTCAAAGATTTCTTTAGAGGTCCTAGCATCTGACAGGAAAAAAAATAATCTGATGCCATTTCATAAGTCATAAATTAGCATGAATGCATGCAAACTGTACAGCATATTAGATTTTAACTCCTTATAGCTCAAAGGATCACTATTTCATTCCAACAACTTTACCTTTTCTTTTATGCAGCTTTTTTTCAGGACAAACTGTAAATATTTTACAACTACTATTCCAAGATAAAGCAGGCAGCAAGCGTCTCTCCCTGCTGTCAATCACATCAGACTCCTTCGCTTTAATACAGTCTATAAAGTAAAGGAGTGGCCAGGAAGCGTAGCACACTGCGTGCGATTCCCTTGGCTGTATTTCAAGATAGCAACAGATCGCAACAGACAGACAGACACTTTTCAATCAGAAGCTCATAAGACAACTCAAAATTCCCTACAAATGACAGTAGCGTTTTAACTATAAAACTTGTTTTTAAGGTTGAACTGGGGGGACATCTGCATTTTTAAAATGAAAGAAAACTTTCACTTTCAGATGTTAAAGTAAATCTGCTGGATGTTTTTACATAGTGAAACTAATTTCAGAACCAGGAGGAGATAAACCCTTTAATTGGCAAACCTTTAGATCTATAAATAACTTCCTGTAAGCCACAAAACTTGTGGCTATGTCTCATATACACAAATGAGCAGTAAGGCTTATCATCCAGCATTTCCATCCGCTATGACTGCTAGCCTCCCCCTCCTCTGGCATGGAGTTAATCTAAATTCTGGGCACTTGAGATGATCTGCCCTGCCCTGTGCCAATTGCTGCTTATTTCCATGTATGAAAAAAGCAAACTGCTTGTCTTATAAGCAGAAGTTTATAAATCTAAGAGTCTGCCTATGAAGGGGCTTGGTCATAGCCCCATATTCTATATTGCTTGTTAGAACACACAATAATGTACAATAAAAAGACAGCAGCTTACCTTCCTCTACAGTTTTTGTAAAATTAATCAAGAGTGCAGATAATCCTCTCAAACATCCAGCTACCACTGAAAATTTAGGCTGTCTGGTGGATGAGGTCATCTAGAAGTGTGCAGTAAAATTGGAAAAATAATACTTATTAAAGACAAAAAACAAAGCAGACATAATTTTTGAACATGTGATCAAAATTTCAACATTTCTATAATGCAAATACAGGATTTGTGGAATTAATAATGAGGAAGGCTGCCTGATAAAAAGTAGTTTAACAGTCTATGATCTGACAAGTTCACAGCACAATGCATTATCTTAGATACTTGCAGAAAGGCAATTAAGACTTTATATGTATATACCTACAAACCTGATGGCCGGATTCAGCCCCAAGGTGCAAGTAAACCAATGGATATCTTTGTTTACAAATCAAAGTATTCTAGGCATGTTTTTTATAGCTCACAGGCCCTTGGGTGCCAACCCTCTTCTTTTCTGTGTACTGTACAATGCATATAGTACACATGTAGACACTCTGCTGTATGCCCTAAACACATCACACATGTGCAAAACCACAGAGCATGCAGAAGGAAAGCATGGCGACAAGAGGACACCCTCTGTACATCAATCACACTGCTTTTACTTAAGGCCCTGTTACACAACAAACGATTAATCGGCCGTTACGGACGATAACAGTCTTGTGTAATAAAAGGCAACCATCTGCCGACACGAACGATGTCGGCTGATCATTGCTGTCATTTGTCTTTCAACATGTTTAAAGACAAATGACTAATATAGCAGCGACATGCTGCTCTCGTTTAGAGGAATAGGAGCGGCGGCAGCAGACCACTGCTATCTGCTATCCCCTGGCAGTTCCTTGCCAACACGTGTAATAGCGCAGGCAGCAAGCGAGCGCTGGCAGCGCTCTCCGTCACCACGTGTAATAGGGGCTTAAGCTGCTTTTTATTGTACATGTTACGGCTGAAAAAGCTATTCAAATTTAACAAATTCAAGCGTTAACATATCTTTTAAAGTACCTGTCCCTTTAATTCTCCCAGATAGGCTCGAAAGAGATTTTCAGAATTGTTCAGCATGTCACTGGGCTGCACTTCACCCAATATTCCTAGAAGCTCATACACTTTTTCTAAAACTATAGAACATATGAATATAATTTTAGAAGACATCACATGGCACTGACAAACATAAGAAAAACATGATTCTAAAGCAACCAAATGAGCAACTATTGGAACAGACAATACAACAAATAAGACTGGATCTAATTTCCATGCCTTTTTTTTTTTTTGGCTCAAGCACCTAAAAGGGATTTTGCCACCATGGACTCTATCCAAAGGATCAAGAAAAATGTGTCATGAAAACAGGACTTCTGAAGCTCTAGTCTTAATGGAGCAGCATTGCACATACTCAAGAGATGCTCCAATCATTGTCTATGGGGATGCCAAAGACAGATGGGCACAACACTGTTCTTGTAATTGCAGAGGGGAGTTGTATCAGTGGTCATATCTTCTCACTATTACACACTTATATTGATTGTGGAAAAATATAAACTTACCTATGTAAACTGATGACATTCATGTCTATAAGAATGCACTATTGGCCCCATACACTTTAGATGAAAGTAGGTCAAACATAGCATTTTCGGTGGGGCCAGCAAACAGTATAATTTGTATGGCAGCCTCTGGATTCCTGACCTAACAGCTGTCTGGCAGTCTTACTTTCCTTCTTCCCATTCAGAACATGTAAACGCTAAGCTGAGCCCAAGATTCAAATGTATAGGAAAATTGGACAAGATAGCTACAGAAATGTTATCTGCTTAAGATGATTTTGCATTCTTTACCAAGGTCTCTCATCAAAAATGTATTGAAAACGTGAAACACCTTACCTGTATCTGATAATTTGCTTTTATTAGCAAGTTCACTATAAAATTTATTGAAAATTTCGCCAATTTGAAATTCTTCAATTGTGTACGATTTCTTCAGAAGTTGCAATAACTGAAATTAAATTAAAAAAAAAAATTCATTAATTTCATTAACAATTTCATGACTTGAGGTGTTCTGAAGTTTCACATGGTTTAAAAAAGGGAATTGCCAACTGAATAGGTGATCCCTAGGATAAGGGTGCGTTTACAGAGATTTATCTGATGGATTTTTAAAGCCAAAGCAAGAAATAGATTTGAAAAGAGGAGAAATCTCAGTCTTTCATTTATGTCCTGTTCTCTGTTAATAGTCTCCTCCTGGCTTAAAGTGTCACTGTCGTACTTTATTTATTTTGCAGAAATCAACAGTCCAGGCGACTTTAAGAAACTTTGTAATTGGGTTTATTAGGCAAATATGCCATTATCTGCATTCAAAAAGACTTTTCCCAGGTCCCCCCCCCATCCCTTCTCTCTTCCATTCACTGCTCATTAGCAGGAAATTATGTCTTGTTGCATCAGACATGCCCCTGTCTGTTCTATGGAGAGGGAAGGGGGAGGAGTGAGATTAGTCGGCAGCAGAGAGCAGAGAACAAAGGATTACACAGCTGGGAGCTTTGTGAAAGCCGGTATTCGAACCCCATTCTTGAGCTTTTTTAGGGGACCTAAGCTTGGTACAGGGAAGGTTATGTGAAAACTTGTCAACCTCAGAAAGTGATAGAAACACCATGGAAATTGACAGGAAACAGCATGCATGGATGCCTCTGAGGCTGCCTAATTGCACCATTACGCCAAATTCTGGGCAACAGCAGTGCAGTGAGTGATCACACAGTGAACCATTAAAACAGAGGTAGCATATGAACCACCCCAAAATTTAGCCCAACACAGCATGGCAGTGAGAATACAGGGAACCATTAAAACAGAGGTAGCATATGAACCAACCTAAAATTTAGCCCGACACAGCATGGCAGTGAGAACACAGGGAACCATTAAAACAGAGGTAGCATATGAACCACCCAAAATTTAGCCTGACACAGCATGGCAGTGAGAACACAGGGAACTATTAAAACAGAGGTAACATATGAACCACCCCAAAATTTAGCCTGACACAGCATGGCAGTGAGAACACAGGGAACCATTAAAACAGGTGGCATATGAACCACCCAAAAAAGCCTGACACCACGGAACACCACGGAAATGGACAGGAAACAGCAGGGGCAGCATGCATTGATGCCTCTGAGGCTGCCTAATTGCACCTTTATGCCAAATTCTGGGCAACAGCCTGGTGGTCAACCTCAAGACAATAGTGCTGACCAAGATGGGCAAGGCACATGCGACCAAGTTCAAAGGCCTGAAGGTCACTTTAAAAGGTCAAAGGCCTTGGAGAGTATTCCCCTTCCAGTGCCTGACAAGCTGACTGCTCCCCTCCTCCCCCCCCCCCCCTTAATAACTTGTCTTTTTTAAATTACTAGACTGACCAGCGCTGGAGCATGACACCCCCTGACTACTTTAGCAGTTGTGGTAATTTCCAGTATCATGTCAATCACCACTTCTCCCCACCGCTTCTGTTCTGGCGATCAAATTTAAAATTCATTTTTTTTTTTTATTATTTATTTTTGAAATTTGAATTATAATTTGATTTTGAGTTTGAATTAAAATTTGAGTTTGAATTGGAATTCGTTAAAATTTAGGGTTTGACGATAACATGGTACGAAATGGACAATACAATCATCCAATAAAAATAGCCGGATTATGGCTAGATTTAGCCTCACACCCTCATGCAGTTGTGCATGAGAGGCAAAATCATTGGAGGTAGGGACGAAGAAATAACAATACAGTCTTCTTAAGAGGCCACGTAATTGAATGAATACACTTTTAATCCTTTAACCTCTTAAGGACATGACGTACCGGTACGTCATATGTCCTCATTAGCACTTCAAAGCGGGGCCGCGTGGCGGCCCCGCTTTGAAGCGCCGCGGTCCAGGGTGCCGCGTGTAGCCCGGGACCGCCGCTATTAGGGGGCACAGTCTGATCGCCGTGCCCGCTTATTAGCTAATCGGAGGCAGCTGTCAAAGTTGACAGCTGCCTCCGATTACCGGAGGCAACCTTTCCCTGGTGTCTAGTGGGGGAGATCGCTCCTCCGGGACGTTGTCTCCGTTACTGATGCCGGCCGGGGACTCGTCCAAGATGGTGCCGTCCCCGGCTCGGCACTCGTTTACTTCTGGCTGCAGCAGCCGGAAGTAAACGAGTGCCTATCTCATTGATCTCTGCAGCATATCTATGCTGCAGAGATCTCAATGAGAGATCAAAGTATATATACTAGAAGTCCCCCAGGGGGGCTTCTAGTGTAAGTGTAAAAAAAAAAGTGTTGTTTATAGTAAAAAGCCCCCTCCCCTAATAAAAGTCTGAATCACCCCCTTTTCCCAGGTTTTAAATAAAAGTAAACAAATAAATAAACAAACATGTTTGGTATCGCCGCGTACGTAATCGCCCAATTAATTAATCACATTCCTGATCTCGCACGGTAAACGGCGTCAGCGCAAAAAAATCCCAAAGTGCAAAATTGTGCATTTTTGGTTGCATCAAATCCAGAAAAAATGTAATAAAAAGTCGTATATGCGCAATCAAGGTACCGATAAAGAACACATCATGGCGCAAAAAATTACACCTGACACAGCCCCAAAGACCAAAGGATAAAAGCGTTATAAGCATGGGAATGGAGCGATTTTAAGGAACGTATATTTGTTAACAATGGTTTGAATTTTTATAGGCCATCAGATACAATATAAGTTATACATGTTATATATCGTTTTAATCGTAACGACTTGAGGAACATGCATAACAAGTCAGTTTTACCCCAGGGCGAATGGCGTAAAAAACACAGTTCCCCAAATAAAAGAAATGCGTTTTTTTTTTTTTAATTTCACCACACTTTGAATTTTTTTCTGGTTTCGTAGTGTACCCAATGCAAAAATTCAGCCTGTCATTGCAAAGAACAATTAGTGACGCAAAAAATAAGGGCTCATATGGGTTTCTAGGTGGAAAAATGCAAGTGCTATGGCCTTTAAACACAAGCAGGAAAAACCGAAAACGCAAAAACGAAAATGGGCCCCGTCCTTAAGGGGTTAAAGGAGAAGTCCGGCCAAAATTATTTTTTTTATATGTTATTACTTATGGAAAGTTATACAATTTTCTAATGTACATTAATTATGGGAAATGCTCATATACTGCCATTTCCCTTAATTTAGTGTATCAGGAAGTGTTAGAATTCTCTCAGAACCAGTGACGTCACAACGAAGGGTGTAATTCCTATGGAGTGTCCAGCAGGGGGCGCTCTCTATATAGAAGTCAATGAGTACCATTGACTTCTATATATAGTGCGCCCCTGCTGAACACTCCATAGGAATTACAGTGTATGTAATGTAATGTTATGCACTGTACTTTTGTGACTTCATGAATACATTTATGGAATACTTTGGGGAGCAAGTGTCCTTGCTCCCCAAAGTATCCCATAAATGTATTCAATGAATACATTTGCAGGGCACCGAGCAGGGAGGGAGAGAGGTGCCATCTACCTCCCCCCTCCCTGCTCGGTGCTGGGAACATATACAAAGTACTACTCCCCCATTATCTGCAGATAATGGGGGAGTAGTACCTGTGCTATCCCTATCACCGCCCGCGCCGCCGCCACCGCCGCTCACACAGGGGCTGCTTTTCATGCCCCCCGCCGCTCCCTCTCCTCTCCCGTCTTCAAATTTACTATCGCGCCGCTGATTCCCTGCTCCTCACTATCCGGCCGGCCGCTGAGTCCCTCCCGCATGCCCGTTCATTCGCACGCCCCGTTCCTCACACTATCTGGCCGCCGCTCTGCTCTTGCATGCCGGCCGTGTCAGCCCGCCCCCACCCGGCCGGGGACACCAGGAAGCGCCGTGCTCCCGGCCGGGGTGGGGGCGGGCATGCAAGAGCAGAGAGCGGCGGCCAGATAGTGTGAGGAACGGGGCGTGCGAACAAACGGGCGTGCGGGAGGGAGTCAGCGGCCGGCCGTATAGTGAGGAGCGGCGCGGGCGGCAGGGAATCAGCGGCGCGATAGTAAGTTTGAAGCCGGGAGGAGGAGGGGAGCGGCGGGGGGCATGAAAAGCAGCCCCTGTGTGAGCGGCGGGGTGGCGGTGATAGGGATAGCAAAAGGTACTACTCCCCCATTATCTGCAGATAATGGGGGAGTAGTACTTTGTATATGTTCCCAGCACCGAGCAGGGAGGGGTGAGGTAGATGGCACTTCTCTCCCTCCCTGCTCGGTGCCCAGCAAATGTATTCATTGAATACATTTATGGGATACTTTGGGGAGCAAGGACACTTGCTCCCCAAAGTATTCCATAAATGTATTCATGAAGTCACAAAAGTACAGTGCATAACATTACATTACAAACACTGTAATTCCTATGGAGTGTCCAGCAGGGGCGCACTATATATAGAAGTCAATGGTACTCATTGACTTCTATATAGAGAGCGCCCCTGCTGGACACTCCATAGGAATTACACCCTTCGTCGTGAAGGGAAATAGCAGTATATGAGCATTTCCCATAATTAATGTACATTAGAAAATTGTATAACTTTCCATAAGTAATAACATATAAAAAAATAAATTTGGCCGGACTTCTCCTTTAACCCCTTAAGGTCAAAGCCAATTTCGTTTTTGCGCTTTTGCTTTTTTCATTTTATGTTTAAAAGTCCATAGCGCTTGCATTTTTTCACCTAGAGACTTATATGAGCGCTTATTTTTGCGAAACCAATTGTACTTTGCAATGACAGGCATTATTTTTCCATAAAATATGCTGCGAAACCGGAAAAAAAATCATTTGCGCCTTCAAATTGAAATAAAAAACCAATTTGTTTTGATTTCGGGGAGTTTTGCATTTACACTGTTCGCACTATGGTAAAACTGACTTGTTATGCATGTTCCTCAAGTGTTACGATTACAACGATATGTAACATGTATAACTTTTATATTATGATGGCTTTTAAAAAATTCAAACCATTGTTAACAAATATATGTTCCTTAAAATCACTCTATTCCCAGGCTTATAGCGCTTTTATCCTTTGGTCTATGGGGCTGTGTGAGGTGTCATTTTTTGTGCCATGATGTGTTCTTTCTATCGGTACCTTGATTGCGCATATACGACTTTTAGATCACTTTTTATAAAAATTTTTCTGGATTTGATGCGACCAAAAATGCAAAAAAAAAAAACTTTTGAAATTTTTTGCACTTACGCTATTTACCGTGCGCGATCAGGAATGTGATAATTTAATAGTTTGGGCAATTACGTGCGCGGCGATACCAAATATGTTAATTTATTTGTTTATTTATTAATTTATATTTATAAAATGGGAAAAGGGGGGTGATTTGGACTTTTATTAGGGGAGGGGATTTTTTATTACTAAAAACACTTTTTTACTTTTTTTTTTTTTTTTTACATCAACTAGAAGTCCCCCTGGGGGACTTGTATATCCACAGCAATGATCTCTCATAGAGATCAATGCTGTGTATATACACCGCAAAGATCGATCAGATCGGTCATAGATTGCTATGGCCTGCTGCAGGCCACAGCACTCTATTGCCGAGCCGGGATCAGCGTCATTTCGACGCTGAGGGCCGGCCCGGCCAGAAGAACGGATCTCCCCCCTGCGATCGCATCGAGTGAGAACCCAGTGAACTCTCATCACCCACTGACTGCGTGAGCTGCATAGTTTGGGCATGGGGATAGATCAACTGCTCCGGTTGCTCAGACTCAGGGAAGGGTCCAGAAAAGAGTTCCTGGGAGCATGTTGGATCTTAATCCCTCCTTTCCCTGGAGGGGCAAGGCTGTGGGAAAGGAGGCTGAGCTGCTGGAGCAAGGGTTTCATTCCCTTGGCTAGCGTGGGTGGACTGCGTGGAAGACTGACTGGTGGAGAAGTTACTGGACACATTATCCACTATCCACATGATCACCTGTTCGCCCTGCCCAGAATCATGGCCTCTGCCCACTGCATCGCTTGGAACCCCACACCCTTGGCCCTTACCCCTGGGGTCCACCATTTTATAGACACTGCACAGTCAAGACTGAGATAGCTGCACTACAGATCACAGCAAACCAAGAAAATATATTACTCAGACTACTTTTGGAGGTAGTCGTATATAGTCTGTGTGTAAGTGGTGCTATACGGTGTGCCATGTCTTACACAGGACAGTGAGCAGTGAGGTTGGATATGGCTGCACTAAAAAATAAAGCAACCCTGTAGACTGGCTGCAGATGACAAAAGATACTGGTCACACTAGTTTTTGGAGGTTGTCGTATATAGTCTGTGTGTAAGTGCTGCTATATGGTGTTTGCCACCCTCTTACACTGGACAATCAGCAGTGAGCTTGGACATGGCTGCACTAAGAAACAATAAAAGCCACCCTGATGACTGGCTGCAGATGAGAAACCAATCGAATATCGGCCATTACAGCCAATAACTGGTTAGTGTAATAGCTCCTGTTAAAGGAGAAGTCCGGCCAAAATTTATTTTTTATATGTTATTACTGATGGAAAGTTATATAATCTTCTAATGTACATTTATTATGGGAAATGCTCATATACTGCTATTTCCCTTAATTTAGTGTATCAGGAAGTGTTAGAATTATCTCTAAAGCAGTGACGTCACAACGAAAGGTGTAATTCCTATGGAGTGTCCAGCAGGGTGCGCTCTATATATAGAAGTCAATGAGTACCATATATACTCTATATATAGTGCGCCCCTGCTGGACACTCCATTGGAATTACAATGAATGTGTATGTAAATGTAGTATACAGTGTTTTTGATTGAATACATTTATGAAATACTTTGGGGAGCAAGTGTCCTTGCTCCCCAAAGTATTCCATAAATGTAAGCAATCAGTACATAACAGTAAGCCCGCCGATAGCATAAGCAGCTGATGGGAGAGTAGTAGAAGGGTTATATCTCCAAGATCGCCACCGCTGATGCCGCCCAGGGGAGCCGCTAATCACTGCAGCCATAATCCCCCTCCTGCTGCTTCCTTACTCTCTCGGAGATATAACCCTGCTACTACTCTCCATCACCTGCGCATGCTATGAGTAGGTGGGGAGAATAGTAGTTCGCCGCCGATGCTGCAGGGGGAGCCGCACGTCACTGCAGCCATCATCCCCCTCCGCTCCCCCCTCCTGCTGCCTCCTTACACTCCTTCCTTCCTGATGGCTGACTCCCCGCCCGGCTGCCGCTCTCCGATCACACGTGCCGGCGGCCGGGCGGGGAGTCAGCCATCAGGAGGAAGGAGTGTAAGGAAGCAGCAGGAGGGGGGAGCGGAGGGGGATGATGGCTGCAGTGACGTGTGGCTCCCCTGCACGGCAGCATCAGCGGCGGCGGCGAACTACTACTCTCCCCACCTGCTTATAGCATGCGCAGGTGATGGGAGAGTAGTAGCCGGATTATATCTCAGAGAGTAAGGAAGCAGCAGGAGGGGGCTGATGGCTGAAGTGATTAGCGTCTCCCCTGCGCAGCATCGGCGGCGGCGATCTCGGAGATATAACCCAGCTACTACTCTCCCATCACCTACTCATGCTATGAGCAGGTGGGAGAGTAGTAGTTCAGTAGTCCAGAGCGGCGGGCAGTCGGTAGCGGTGGGCGTTCCGCTGACATCTTCTATTGGCAACCCAGACGATCTTTAGCTCCTCCCACACCCCCCAGCTACATTATAACATGGAGGGGGGAAGGGGTCAAGGGGGATAAGTGAGCAGGAAGGGACAGAACCAGCTTGTGTAGTTTGGAGACTGTCTGGGCACATAAAAACCTGGATTCACAGGTCAGAAAGGTCAGTGCTTACCAAGGGAGCTTGGTGAAAGAAGATTGCAGGATGTAGTGTTTTGTACACTGCTGACTTTTCTCCTTTCTGTGCTCACTCACCCCCCTTGATACCTCCCCCCTCAATAGAGCATAATGGAGACAGTGAGGGGGGAGGTAGGAAAACAGCTTTTCAGATACAGAAAAAAAACTCTTGCTTAATAAAACTTATTACAAAGTTTCTTACAATCACTTGTACTTCTGATATTTATTAATTTCTGAAAAATGACAGTTATGGTTTAACTATTAAGAAAATGATGGTAAGAATACCCTTTTAAGATCAGATTTATATACTGCCCAACAACCACTTTTAAGTGGTATTATTAGTAGTAAAAGAAAATCCTCTCTCCTAGACAACCTCTTGTTAGACAGTAAATATTGGTAATAACAAGGAAACATCCAATAACTGCTGTAGGGTAACAAAGTACAATTTTACATTATTGTTTTTATACTTTCTTTAAATAATTTACAATATAACAAATATAAAAAACAATATAAACTTTTATAACATAACATACAAAAAACATGAAAGAAACAACTCTATATGCAACACTTATCAGGATTACCTTAATAAGAAGATCTAATGCAGCTACTTTACACTTTGCATATTTTTCTTTGTGTATAGGATCACACAAATCCTCTGAAGGAAAAAAAACATGAAATGAGTCACAAGATTACTAAGCAGAGATTCACATTGTGATTTTACATTGCCAGATCTGTTTTACACCAACTATGTCACATCTGTAAAGGTTCCCCCCCCCCACACAGTCAGCTGTGAACACCCAGACCCGACCAAAGGTGCTGACAGTGTGCAATAGGTGGTAGTACACTAGTGAGCTGGTTACCGCTGGATATTTCTTCAAGAGTTACATAAAAAAAAGAGGACAGCAAGCTCAGCTGTTTTTGTAATCCAGGCCAACCATCCTAACCAGGGTGGATAGGTCAGAGACCTCTATTAAAGGGGGTATCCAGCAAAAATCTTTTTCTTTCAAATCAACTGGGGTCAGCAAGTTGTAATTTACTTCTATTAAACAATCTCAAGTTCCCATACTTATTAGCTGCTATATGCCATGCAGGAAATTTTTTTTATTTTCAATCTGACACAGTGCTCTCTGCTGACATCTCTGGCCGAGACAGGAACTGTTCAGAGCAGGAGAAAGGAATCCCTATATTAGGCTACGTTCACACGTAGAAAAAGTGGCAAAATTCCGAATGCCGCCAGCCTCCCTGTCATGATGACAGTCTATGGGAGGCTCACACGCCTCCTCTTTTGGCACTGAAGAATTAACAGGGTGGCTGGCGGCACTCCGCCGCAGAATTCCGACACTTCTGCGACGAGTGAACGTAGAATAAAACTTCTCCTGCTCTAGACAGTTCCTTTTTCTGCCAGAGATGTCAGCAGAGAGCGCTGTCTGAGACTGAAAATAAAACATTTCCTGCAAGAGGTCCAGCAGCTAATAAGTATGGGAAGACTTAAGATTTTTTAATAGAAGTAAATTACAAATCTATATAACTTTTTGACACCAGTTGATTTGAAAGAAATAGATTTTCACTGGACAACCCCTTTAAACATTTTTGGCACATTCTGTAAATATGCCATACCTATAGGAAAAACCCCAAGTTGTACACACTAGCATAAGTGACATTAGAAAATGCATATGTCAAGCTTACCTTGATTTCTAAAGCATATGGCTGTGAATTCTGGTCTATTTTCTCAAGAAATGTGCACAGGAATTTTAGTGCTTCTTCTCGACAGTCTCGATACTATATGTAAATAGAAATCCCATATAAAACCAGAAAATTGAAGCGAATACATGAAGCTTAAAAGAGAACGTGTCTGGAGTTTTATGCTACCCAAACCACAGGCAGCAAGAAACAGACATGCAAACACTAATGTATTTCAGAGAAACAATAGCTTTAGGCCCATTCAGGTTATCTAGGCTGTACCAGCTGACTGCCCGACATCCTACTATACTTCATGGATAGATCTTTCCCAATATAGAAATAGGGAGAGGCTTGTGAGCCAAGCCCCGAGGGGGAGTATAAGCCATCTGGGACCATCCTGGTTACTAGTTACCATGTACCCAGCTTGTTTCAAAAAGTATTATTTTTCTAAAATGCAGCATTGTGTAGAGTTGTAATGAAGGAGCCCAGTTCATGCTATCCATGGCTCGAGTAGCATGAAACACCTGACCGATTCCCTTCAAGCAAAGGCCTAGGTCCACCTCTGTAGGTTTGCTCCCATATAAAGGATCTTTGAGCGTGCTATGATCATATGGTTCTCCCAATCAGAGGTTCATTCTTACTAATCCTTTGTTTTGAATAGAGCCTTGGGTATGGCACATGACCAGCGGCTCTATTCATTCCTAGGGAGCAGTCATCTAACCTGCTGATAGTTGACCTTTTGCGGATCAGTTCATACCAACTTACTTCTTCAATGCTTAGGGATTGTGGACAAACACAAGCAGGCCATATTGCTTAGAGAAGACCAAGGATGTATTCAATGCTAAAAATAAAAAAAAAAAAACCATGTTTACAGTCGACTACAATGATTTTCTTCAGTCTAGTTCATAACACATCACAATTTATTGACCGTTGCATTCGTTGTGGAATCCTGACCAGAATTAAGCAACAAAATACAGTAGAACATTTTATGTTGCCAATAAATTCTTTTTAATCTACCATTCAAATCCATTAAAGGGTTGGCTGGTCAGGACTTCTTTTTGCTCTATGGCAAAATAACATACAATCCCCTCCCTGACTCCCACCCTTACCTGGGAAGGTTTGCTACAGAGAGGTAGGATTACAGGATGCACAATTATGTGTATATAAAAGAGTTGCTTTTGCATCCACCCTACAGCTGCAGTGATTGTGTTTCCACACATACGCTCCGAATGTGAAGAAAACAAAGCCCTTGTTTCTGCCCAATAACTGTGTGATATTACCAAACATCCTGGTAATATCGCACATATTCTGATCAAGTAACTTTTGTCTTTTAAGTTGAGCACTAGGGATGAGCGAATGAGTTTAAAGGCAGCCAGCTGACAAGTTGATGGCCGAGCTTAGGGAAGCACTTTGCCAGCACTGTAAATTCGCTCATCCCTATTAGGGTATGCTCACACTGAGCAAAATAGGCGGAATTCCGCCTGTTTCAGTGTGCCATAGCATCTCTATGGGAGAGCACGCTCCTTCGCTGCCGCCGCTCTTCGCTCCAAGGAGTAAGAACATGGTTTGTACAGGTAGATATAATATGTGCAGAATGTAAGCTTGAGAATACTGCTGAGAACTCTCTATATAAAAGGGGGTGACAATATCACATCAAACCATGTGCTTCTCCCAGCTATAATGATCAGTGTGGGTCTGAGCACTAAGACCCCGACTGACCAAAACCTTTGATAATTTTTTTTTTTTTTGAAAGGGCAATGAGGCCAACATTTTATTTATTTTTTTGGGGCACAAATTGAACCAAAATTCTGTTTGGGAATAGTCAATTTTTTGGGGGAATAGTCAATTTTTTTTTTTTTACTGTGAACATAGCCCAAATGTAGTCACTATTAGGGTGCCTTCACACGTACCATAACGCTGCGTATTTATCGCTGCGATTTATTGCTGCGTGTTTGGTGCAATTTTTAAATGCGAGTTTGATTTTCACATGATTTTCATGTGAAAATCAAAACTCGCATGTAAAAATCGCACCAAACACGCAGCGATAAAATCGCAGCGATACGGTACGTGTGAAGCTACCCTTAGGCTATATGGGAACATGTGTTTTTCACATAGCTGTCCACACTTCTGCATCACACAGAAAATCAGTGTACACTCACAAATGATCTGAAAACACATAATGTATCGCAGTGGATCTCACGCAGTGAGATTCTCATATTGAAATCCGCTGAGATAGTGATTACTACAAAGGTCTATGGCACGCCATGCTCGCAGCGGATTTTTATAGCAGAGTAAAAGTAAAGATACTCTGCTGCTGGGACAGGACTACTGTGCCGTCCTTCCCTGTTGTTGTTTGTTTCTAAAATGAAAAACTTTCAATAAAAAGTATTTCATTAAACAAAAAAAAAAAAAAAAAAGATACTGTGCTGCTGCTGCTATGTTAAAAAAATAAAAAGACGCCATGTTTCTCCTATTCACACTACTCCAGTGCCATCCCCAGGTCCCCTGACCTAGAGAGGCAAGCAGGAGGGCGCCAGGGAAGCGTGGACAGGTAAGCACAACTTCTTTTATACTTTCACACATAAGGCAGTGCTATATATTCACATTACACGCTATGGACTCCATTCCTGCGGTGGAATGAAAATCCGCAACAATGATGCAGAGCCACAGACTTCCATGCCGATCATCACTGGAGCAGACTGTGATACAGTATGTGTGACTGGACCCAGACTACATGCTGTCCACTGAAACCAATGGATCTTGTGTCCGTACACCATGGTATATGTTGGCACACCGCTGAGCAGGTTTCCTCATGTATACCACAAGCAGGGGCTATTCTTCAGATGTAAAGGTGTTGCTTAGTACAATATCTACCAGAGATGTAACATAACAGCAGGAGAGCCTATAGAGGTGGTAGTATGGAGGAGACACTAGGGGGGATTTATCAGACATGGTGTAAAGTGAAACTGGCTCAGTTGCCCCTAGCAACCAATCAGATTCCACCTTTCATTCCTCACAGACTCGTTGGAAAATGAAAGGTGGAATCTGATTGGTTGCTAGGGGCAACTGAGCCAGGTCTACGTTACAGCATGTTTGATATAGAGTCCATGTACTGTGTGGAGAATGAGTGGCAGAGCTGAGGTAAAAGCAGTGCTCTCCACCCGAGCTATCAGGCTGCTGTGGCACTACAACTCCCATCATCCCCGTCTAGTGTGGACATGTTAGGACTTGCAGTGTGACAGCAGCCGCCAGCCCTCTGTGTCCGCTCTATAAGCGCTCCAGCCCGGTGTATCAGGCGGCTCTGCACACACCCAGCCCGGTGTATCAGGCGGCTCTGTCTGCACACACCCAGCACGCTGCTCCCCGGCGCACAGATCACACACTCCTCTCCCAAGCTGCGCAGGAGGCCGAGGGCCGCCTCACAAGACCCGGGCTCCCTGCTGCCGAGCAGGCGGTGTAGTGTAGTTCGGTAAGGCCGGCCAGGACACCGCCAGCTGGATCAAGCGGGCTGTCGGGTGCTTCTCCATCTCCTCCATCAGAACGGGATGTCCCCGCGCCGGACGACGACATGTCAGCAGCCTCACACGGCTGTGACAGGAGAGGCGGGAAACACAGCCAAGAAACAAGGCGGCGCTTCACACACAGGAACAGCAGGGGGCGCTGGGGAGTCCGGTCACACACAGGAACAGCCGGGGGCGCTGGGGAGTCCGGTCACACACAGGAACAGCCGGGGGCGCTGGGGAGTCCGGTCACACACAGGAACAGCAGGGGGCGCTGGGGAGTCCGGTCACACACAGGAACAGCCGGGGGCGCTGGGGAGTCCGGTCACACACAGGAACAGCAGGGGGCGCTGGGGAGTCCGGTCACACACAGGAACAGCAGGGGGCGCTGGGGAGTCCGGTCACACACAGGAACAGCAGGGGGCGCTGGGGAGTCCGGTCACACACAGGAACAGCCGGGGGCGCTGGGGAGTCCGGTCACACACAGGAACAGCAGGGGGTGCTGGGGAGTCCGGTCACACACAGGAACAGCAGGGGGCGCTGGGGAGTCCGGTCACACACAGGAACAGCAGGGGGCGCTGGGGAGTCCGGTCACACACAGGAACAGCAGGGGGCGCTGGGGAGTCCGGTCACACACAGGAACAGCAGGGGGCGCTGGGGAGTCCGGTCACACACAGGAACAGCAGGGGGCGCTGGGGAGTCCGGTCACCACAGGAACAGCCGGGGGCGCTGGGGAGTCCGGTCACACACAGGAACAGCCGGGGGCGCTGGGGAGTCCGGTCACACACAGGAACAGCAGGGGGCGCTGGGGAGTCCGGTCAGACACAGGAACAGCAGGGGGCGCTGGGGAGTCCGGTCAGACACAGGAACAGCAGGGGGCGCTGGGGAGTCCGGTCACACACAGGAACAGCAGGGGGCGCTGGGGAGTCCGGTCACACACAGGAACAGCAGAGGGCGCTGGGGAGTCCGGTCACGCACAGGAACAGCAGGGGGCGCTGGGGAGTCCGGTCAGACACAGGAACAGCAGGGGGCGCTGGGGAGTCCGGTCACACACAGGAACAGCAGGGGCGCTGGGGAGTCCGGTCACACACAGGAACAGCAGGGGCGCTGGGGAGTCCGGTCACACACAGGAACAGCAGGGGGCGCTGGGGAGTCCGGTCACACACAGGAACAGCAGAGGGCGCTGGGGAGTCCGGTCAGACACAGGAACAGCAGGGGGCGCTGGGGAGTCCGGTCAGACACAGGAACAGCAGGGGGCGCTGGGGATTCCGGTCACACACAGGAACAGCAGGGGGCACTGGGGAGTCCGGTCAGACACAGGAACAGCAGGGGGCGCTGGGGAGTCCGGTCAGACACAGGAACAGCAGGGGGCGCTGGGGAGTCCGGTCAGACACAGGAACAGCAGGGGGCGCTGGGGAGTCCGGTCAGACACAGGAACAGCAGGGGGCGCTGGGGAGTCCGGTCAGACACAGGAACAGCAGGGGGCGCTGGGGAGTCCGGTCACACACAGGAACAGCAGGGGGCGCTGGGGAGTCCGGTCACACACAGGAACAGCAGGGGGCGCTGGGGAGTCCGGTCACACACAGGAACAGCAGGGGGCGCTGGGGAGTCCGGTCACACACAGGAACAGCAGGGGGCGCTGGGGAGTCCGGTCACACACAGGAACAGCAGGGGGCGCTGGGGAGTCCGGTCACACACAGGAACAGCAGGGGGCGCTGGGGAGTCCGGTCACACACAGGAACAGCAGGGGGCGCTGGGGAGTCCGGTCACACACAGGAAAAGCAGGGGGCGCTGGGGAGTCCGGTCACGCACAGGAACAGCAGGGGGCGCTGGGGAGTCCGGTCACGCACAGGAACAGCAGGGGGCGCTGGGGAGTCCGGTCACGCACAGGAACAGCAGAGGGCGCTGGGGAGTCCGGTCACGCACAGGAACAGCAGGGGCGCTGGGGAGTCCGGTCACACACAGGAACAGCAGGGGCGCTGGGAGTCCGGTCAGACACAGGAACAGCAGGGGGCGCTGGGGAGTCCGGTCACACACAGGAACAGCAGGGGGCGCTGGGGAGTCCGGTCACACACAGGAACAGCAGGGGGCGCTGGGGAGTCCGGTCACACACAGGAACAGCAGGGGGCGCTGGGGAGTCCGGTCACACACAGGAACAGCAGGGGGCGCTGGGGAGTCCGGTCAGACACAGGAACAGCAGGGGCGCTGGGAGTCCAGTCACACAATGAGTAAATACAGCGCGGGGCGTCCTGCAGTTACCATAGTCCTGACCCCCAATACTGCACAGCATTACAAGACATCATCCTCTGCCCTTCACTCCTTCCCGACCGACTGAATTGCATTTATTACAATATGTTTTTCTTCTCAGACAAACCAATGCAATAGATACTAACAATAATGTGCTGTGACTTGGTCACATGGTAACACTGGTGTATTAACCCTATAGGGCAGCACGGTAACAATAGCCACTCTGGATACTTTCTTTTACTACCTTCAATAAAATGTTTTTTGTTTTTTTTCCCTGAAGTACTCTGTAGCCAGAAAGCTTTATATATAGTGCTGCAGTTATATAGAAAATACTGCTGCCCTCCTTACCTCATTGCCCCCACAATCCCCTTGCTGCATGTGAAGTGAAAACAAACTACCAGTACTGATGGGACAGATCATGTGACCTGAACGTGAGGGATGCAAGCTAATGTATGCCTGGCGGGACGTAACCAAGGGCAACAGGTTATCAAACAAAGCAGCGCAGTGCGATTAACCAGTCTGTATTTCTCATTACATTTTATGGGTGCCTTCACACGTACTGGATTCACAGTGGATTTAACGCTGCGAAATGCGCTGTGGATCCGGTGCCATTCATCCCTATAAGAGCACATACTCGCAGCGGGATTGACATCCCGCTGTAAATATTTAAGTTAACACCCGCAGCCAAGAGCATACATAACCTGCTTGCCACCGCGGCTGCATGTGAGGCAGCCACTGATTGGCTGAGCTGGACCGATGGGAGCCGGGACCCTCAACTGCAGCCGCGGCACCAAGCAGGTAATGTATGCTCTTGGCCGCGGGCGGTACTCACAGCAGGATGTCAATCCCACTGCGAGTATGTGCTCTCTAGAGATGAGCGAACCTGGAGCATGCTCGAGTCGATCCGAACCCAAACTTTCGCTATTTGATTAGCGGTGGCTGCTAAAGTTGGATAAAGCCCTAAGGCTATGTGGAAATCATGGATATAGTCATTGGTTGTATCCATGTTTTCCAGACAACCTTAGAGCTTTATCCAAGTTCAGCAGCCCCAGTTAATCAAATGCCGAAAGTTCGGGTTCGGATGGACTTGACCCGAACCTGATTTGCTCTCTCTAGGGATGAATGGCATTGGATCCACAGTGTGAAATCCGCTGCGGATTGTCCAGTACATGTGAAGGCACCCTAAGAAATGCTTGTACATTTAAAATAGGTTTCATTTAACATAATGCATCAATACAGGATACGTTTTCTTCCTGAACCCCCCCCCCCCCCCAATGTCCTGCATCTCTGATGAAGAGGGGATTGCACCCTCGAAACGCGTTGCATCAAATAAAAGCCTGAATTTGACTTCACACCAGTGCCAGGAGTTCTCTTCATTTAGAGAAGGAACAGGGGAACGTGGCCGGTGTTCCAAAGGGGTGTTTGCGCCCAACAAATCCCACCAACCTCTTCCTTTTACCACTATTGTGACCTTCCAAATCATAGCAGATCCACTTCAGGCTGGGGCTTACATCAGGAGACAGGACAGGAGATAATCTCTCCATAGCTGTAACCTCTCTCTCCCCGGACAGAGAGTGCTGCATGTATGTGCCCACATCTGTCCTGCTCATTCCTTCATGCTCCTTGCAGTCTCTGTCCGCCCTTGTGTTTCCCATCCTCTCCATTACTGTACAGTAGTAACTTATATATCACATATTCTGCTGTTTCTGAATATTTGTTTCATTTGTCTTACATGTTATTCAGAATAATAAATTTTTATTTTGGGTTGTGGAACCAGTTGTCTGCATTTCTATGATTTCTTATGGGAAAATTTGCTTTGGTTTTAGAGTGGATTTGGATTACAAGCACAGATGGTATAGAACAGGGATGGGGAACCTTTGGCCCTTCAGCTGTTGCAAATCTACAATTCCCATCGTGCCTGGGCAGCTAAAGCTCTATACCAGGCATGATGGGAATTGTAGTTTTGCAGCAGTTGGAGGGCCTTAGGTTCCCCATCCCTGATATAGAAGGACAGACATCGTGCAGCCCGCTCAGTTATAAAAAAAAAAAAAAAAAAAAACTACAAATCCCATCATGCCTGGACGGGAAGAGCCCCGGCTTTGGCTGACCAGGCCTGCTGGGATTGTTGATGTGTAGAAGGTCTTAGGGCTCCTCATCCCTAATCTAGAATGTTAGTAAATGTGCAGAGCGGGGCCCAGCCGGCTTCCGTATCATTTGTAACAGCGGAAGTAGCCGGCTCCCCAGCACTGAGCACAAGCCGCCTCACACTCAGCTTTGTTGTCAGGCAGAAGCCGGAAGTGAAGGCGACTGTACCACTCGGAAATAAAACACACGTTCTGCTATTTTATAACCTCTTTTCACAACAAAAAGTAATTGGGCGTAAAACTGGCTATTCGTATTTTCCACCCTATCCTCGTTAGTGTTTGGTTGGAGAAGTCGTGCTTTTAAGTAGTTTAAATCCCCCCACCCTCCCCTCCTTCTGTGGAACATTCCTCCAATCGCTGTACGGAGATGAAAATTCCCGCGAAACTGTCACGTGACGTTCGGATTGGCGCGAATTCTTCTGGCGGGAGAAGGAGCATCAGCAGCCGGACAGCAGCGTGAGAGAGACTGCTATCCTGCTAACGGCACCGGGTCCACGGGTGAGTGTCCGGGGGACGGTACGGCCAGACTTACGGCAAGGGTTGTCATAAAGCTTCTTATTGTTAGAGCAGTTAGGAGAACCACAAGCCCAGCAGTGGGCATTCCTGTGCTGTAGATGAGATGAGCCTGCTATTAGTGTAGTAGCATTACTGTGGTGATGTCATCCATAGAAGAGCATGTGTGTGTCAGTCTCAATACTTTTCATTGTTACACTGAGTTCCTTAATATGTGACGCTTCAGCTGTGGTAGAACTACAACTCCCAGCATACCCAATTTTCAGGGAGTTGCAGAGTTGTCAGTGCCCGGTGTAGTGTACAGTTGTGTGCCTCTTCTGGGCTTTCAGCACAGACTCTGTGCCAGATAGTGTGCCTATGGCTGTGTCTGAATACTGAGGCCTCATTCACACTTATAGCATATTTCAGACATTTTTTCTCCAGTCGTTTCACCATATTACCTTTGTAATTTATTCTTTCTATCAATTTTCAAGTCCGTAGACTTTTCCTTATAGGGAGGAATGCTATATAAGGGTTACTGTTTCTAACAAAACGGTCACAATGGAGTTATGTAGTGTATTAAAGGGGTTGTCCAGTGAAAATCCTTTTCGTTCAAATCAACTGATATCAGAAAGTTTTATATAATTTGTAATTTACTTCTTTTAAAAAATCTCCAGTTCTCCCATACTTATTAGCTGCTGTATGTCATGCAGGAAATGTTTTATTTTCAGTCTGACACTGCTCTCTGCTGCCATCTCTGGCCGGGATGGGAACTTTGTCCCATAGAAAACCTCTTCTGCTATGGTCAGTTCCTGTTTTGGCCAGAGAGGTCAGCAGAGAGCACTGTCAGACTGAAAATAAATAATTTCCTGCATGACATACAGCAGCTTATAAGTATGGGAGGGCTTGAGATTTTTTTTACTAGAAGTAAACTACAAATCTGTTACTTTCTGACACAAGTTCATTTGAAAGAAAAAGATTCCGCTGGACACCCCCTTAAAATTGTGTTATAGGACTTTATGTAGCATCAGGACATGGTAACCTCAGAACCCGCAGTGAGACTGAAACAACTGCAAGTTAGGAGTTTAAAGGGTAATCCAGCACTACAAAAACATGGCCACTTTCCCCCTACTGTTGTCTCCAGTTCAGGTGTGGTTTGCAGTTAAGCTCCATTTACTTCAATGGAACTGAGTTTCAAAACTCCACCCAAACTGGAGACAACAGTAGGGGGAAAGTGGCCATGTTTTTGTAGCGCTGGATAACCCCTTTAAGCATCTTGAATATGATGAAGTAAGTTGTGTTTATTATACAGTGATAGTGTATCTATAAGATCCCCTTCATTTTATCCTTGGCAACATCATTCTGTTTTTCTCTTCTCCAGCAACATGTCTTCCCCAACATCCACACCAAGCCGCAGAAGGAACAAGCGAGGACGAGGCAGCAATCCTCCCACCCGTAAGTCATTCCTAATTTTAGGATACAATGTTTAGTATTTTTATTTTATTTTCTCGCAGTATTGGTTGCGGTATTTAGTATGTCAAATTGCCTTTAGTTGGTATATAACCTGCATGATGAACTGGGCTTTCTTTGCATGAGCGAACAAAGGACTGGGACACTCCTGTATTTGGAATTTTTTTTTTTTGTGAACAGAGAATAGATTAAATATCTGCATGGTCATATGTGAAACATTGATTTAAACATGGAATTTGTAAAAAGAAATAAAATAAAGCAGAGTATATTGCAAATAAGCTTGTGATCACAACCCTTGTAGATATCTTTAAAACTATACTTCAAACCTCCTATGTTAAAGGGATTTCTCATCACCTAACCTTTTGTTAGCTGATGGAGAATGCAAAACGCAATTTTGTATATGCTTGCATATGTAGTTTGGCCTCTTCATCTCCCTATAGTGTTAGCTGGTTGCCTAGGTTCCTGACTGCCACTCTGAGGGTGGTTGTCGGAAATCCTAGGGGCTGGAGGGCATTTTTTTTTTTTTTTTTTTACTGTCTTTTACTTAGCTTCCACATGTCTCCAGGGACGGTCCACAAGCCCTGAAGATGTGTGGAAGCTCAGTAGGGGACAGTGATGCAGAGCTGATTCTGCTTGGCATCGGTGCTAAACCCCTTTAAAGTCTGGACATGCATGATCTTTACTGGTACCTTAAGTGAGTCACAGTGACAGTTGTGGCTAGGTTAGATGGAGTGCAAACCATATTGGCGCATATGTTCTCTGTCCGGTGCTGTGTTCCATGTAGATAAACAGAGTATTGTGGCCATAAAGCAATAATATGGGGATATACAAATGCCCAACATGAGCAAAAGATATATGAAAGATGCCTGAAAAAAAGAATAAAAGAATGTCTGTATGGGTTAAGGGATAGTGTATATTAGGATTAAAGATATCATGGTCTGGTATTGGGAAGCTCTTGGAAGGCCGAAGGGACATATATGTGGTGTGCCTATACAGACATTGTCACCCATGAATTTTAAGTATATAATGTGGAATTCTCCTGAAAAAAATATTGAAAATATAGAACACAGTTCAAACTCCTCACCCTCGCCAATTAAGCTCTCCTCAACTCTGTCCCTCCTTACATCTCCTCCCTCTTCTCCACCTACCATCCTTCCCGTGCTCTGCGTTCTGCGAATCTTACACTAACATCTTCTATAATCAGAACCTCTCATTCCCGCTCCAAGACTTCTCTCGTGCTGCACCAGTTCTCTGGAACTCCCTTCCCAAAGACCTCAGACTTATTTCCAAATCCCCAGTTTCAAGCGTGCCCTGAAGACCCATCTCTTCAGGCGCGCTTATAACCTTATGTAATCTCGTCTCCCTCTGCTATGCCTTCTCCATCCTTCTCTCTAACTTCTTCGGTGCTAGGTACACTGTGCTTGTTATCTGAGCTCAGAAAATGGCTTGTTACTGGCTTGCCCAGTCACCTATAGGCACTTAAAGATTCTATGTATAATGACTGGAACGAATAAAGCATTTGTTGCCTGTCGTGTTACTCCCAGTCATCCTAGCCTGTAAGCTCTTGGAGCAGGTCTCTAATTCGGTATTTTAATTTATTTATTGTATAATTTAATATATAACCTGTAATGTATTTATATATTTAATAAGCGCTGCGGAATCTGTGGGCACTATACAAGTTGTGTTGTTGTTCTTCTTGAGTGCTAGATTACAAAATAACAAATTTGAAAAATTTTAAAACAAAAATTTTGGGAATAAAAATAAAGTAAAAAAACATGAAATTTGGAGTGGCTATGTTATTGCACCCTTTACATTTAAAGCAAATGTACCATTGTGTTAAATGTGTTAATTTGACACAAGCCAATGATGACTAAAGTTAATAAAATAAAAAGCCACATGTTGGGCCCAACTACTATTAGCGAACACAAGACTTCCAAAGGTTATAAGGCAATCTCCAAAGACCTTTGTATCCCAGTTCTACAGTGTGCAATGTTAAGAAGTTTGCCAAGCATGGAACCATCAAGTACCCCTCCTGAGATGTCTTGGAAGGTGATGAGAATGGTGGAAAAAAACCTCCAAAGACCTGAAGTACCATAGGATGCACACCAAATCAAGCACAGCTTTATGGGAGAAGGCTATGGAAAAAAATAGAGATGAGCGAATTCACAGTAGGAACTAAGTGATTCCCTTTTTCCAATCTGCATTTTGCTCATCAGTCTGCAGGCTTTGAAGTCCGCTCCTTCCAGGTGCTGGGAAACTGGGAGAAGCCAACCTATATAGCACATATCCAGAAATACAGAGGAATGGTTGAAAAAGAAAGATGGACTGTTTTAAATGACAGCAATAAGTCCTGACCTCAATCCCATTAAAAATCTTTGTGCTGAGCTGAATTCTGCCATTGGGGAAAAAGAACCCTGAAAATACTTAAGATGAACAAACTGCATAGGAAGAGTGGGAGATGCTTATAGATGGCTACAAGAAATGTTTGGAGGCTGTGCAACGAAGTATTAGCTAGGGTGGTGCCTTTATTGCTGCACAGGCTGTTACTTCTCCGAAATTACAACATGTAAGCTGAAAAATATTTATTACTTTGAATCAAGAATTAAAACCTCCTGAAGATATAACGTTGGTACGTTTATTTGTGAAGATATTGTACAGTCCATGGTAAAGGGGTGGCAATAATGGTGAGCAGCACTGTACTTGCATGTGTGAATTACGGGGCACCTTTGGTGTCTTGCTTTTGTGGTAGTTATGGACCGCTGTGAAGATGTTTGGCTGGTGCTCTTTTTTTCCTGTATCATTTCTAGAAATTTGACAGTGACATACTGTATATTAAACCCGCTCCCCCTCTTCCCCATTGTTACTTATCAGTGATTGTTAAGGTTTTTTTGTGTGTTCTCATGTACACAGTGTCATTTTGTCCTACCATCATACGCAACTTAGTGTGCATAGGTGTTAAGATCTGTGTGCTTCAAATTGAGACTATTAGGGACATTCCATGTACAAGATCTGCAGAAGATTCTGTATGTGTGAATGGACCTTCCAATGATTTTGACATAATGTGAGATTAAATTGAAGTCTGTTATCAGACTAAAATTGTTGGATTTATAAGCAGCCTAAAAAACTACTTTGCTCTGTGAATATTGTACAGGTTTTGTGTGCTTAGGCAACTTTTTGATCGTCCCGTCTAGATTTTTCAGCGTTCAGCCTTGTTACTTGAGCTGTAGATCAGAGGAAAGCAGTGGTATTGTAACCTAAAGTCTTGGGCTAATTGCTTTATACTTTTATTTAAGCTCGAAGTGAGGAAGTTCACCTCCTCCATCCCAGAGAAGAAGGACCGAGGACTCCACATCAATTGGTGAACTTCTGCCCATGCCAAACCTCATCATCTGGTGATCTCCAGAGTCCCAGTGGACAAGAACTGCTATTTTCCAGCCCAGCACCATCACGGCATTCAAGTATGTTTAGATATTTGTAGATCAATTTTGTGCACCTATTTAAAGAGTACCTGTCTTAAAAAAACAAAAAACAAAACCTACTGGCATGTCAAAAGTTTTGATTGTAGGGGGTCTTACTGCTAAGAACCCTACAGATAAGAACGAGCCTGGAAAAGTGCATAACGGCACATTTCGCACACCATGGTTTGCAGCAATGTTGTCTAGAATGCTGCATTTAAGTCTATGGAGCTTCCTGGACAAAGATTAAAGGGGTAGTGCAGCGCTAAACAATTATTCCCTAAATAACACACATTACAAAGTTATGCAACTTTGTAAGGTATGTTATGTTAGTGAATTGCCCCCTCCCCATGTTCCTGTGTACATTACAAGTTGTATAACTTTGTAATGTGTTTTATTTAGTGAATAATGTTTAGCGCCGCACACCCTTTAATGACAATGGGGAACTGCTGTGAAATGTTTTTTTTTAAATAGAAGATACTCTTTAATAATGTTAATAAGGTAAACTTATTGCTCTTCTATGAAATTGCAGTTGCTCAAAGTGAACTTGACTTGAGTTCTCCTTTGACATATGGAACTCCAAGTTCTAGAGTAGAGGGAACACCTAGGAGTGGTATCCGAGGCACCTGCAAGGCAAAGGCCCGATCTGGGATCAGCTCGCAAACTAAAGCAGGTGGATTTGCAGTCGGACCAGGTGGGCCTATCACTGTTTATTTAGCAATGTTAATGCTATATTATGTCTTTCCTTTCTCTACAATAAGCTTCTGTATTGCAGCCTGCTGCAGAGGAGCTGGTGACAAGTGACCAATCTATGGAACAAAAGCTGGTGATTTGGGGAACTGATGTCAATGTCATTACATGCAGGGAAAAATTCCAGGTGAGTGAACATTGAAAGGACTGCTACAAAGCTTGTTTTAGTTTTTGTAAAAACTTAACTTCTTTGGGGGCAGGGTGTGGGAAGGTTTTCCACTGAGCAAAATATTTTATTTTTTTTTGTAGCGTTTTATACAGCGGTTTATTGATCCTTCTGCCAAAGAGGAGGACAATGTTGGCTTGGATTTGAATGAGCCTATTTACATGCAGCGTCTCGAGGAGGTAGGGGAAAACTTGATATTTCCATCAGCATGTATGTTTCTATAAATGTCATGAAACCTTTAAAGTTAATAATGCTATTCTACATACCTAACCCAACCCATCCCATCCCCCTTTTTTTCGTTTTCCAATATGTATAGATCAATGTGGTTGAGATCCATTCTTAAATATTGATTGTGAGCATTGAGACAGTTTGACCAGATCTCTACAGACAACTAGTTTGCTATCCACAGGTAATCATGCATTTAATAGTCTGTTTTTTTCCCATTTAATTTGTGTGTAGTATTAATTTTATACAGCTCATGTTTAGTTAAAACAAATAGGTGGTTAAGTCTCAACTTCTGCGTAGTGGCTTCATTTTTATAAACCTAGCCAGTGTGCCAGATTGTGACATATGGACGAATTTTGACAGCATTAGTGCTGCATGCTGCTCTAGTTGACTCCAAGTGACATAATAAATCTGTGTGTAGTGAAAGGAAATGTCAAGTCACAAAAATACTTATTGTTTAAATGTTACGTTAAACATTTTTTTGAGAATTTTTTGACTTTTTTTTCTAACTTTCTATTCTATCTGTATTATAAAATACTGATATCTTGCAGTTTTCATTCTCACCACTGGGGCTAAAACCTGTTTTGTCTGTTGTGATAAAAAGGGGGCTGCTGTAAAGTGATCTATACAGCATTGCAGCAACATGTGACACAGTGGATAGAGGAGACAATAGCAGTTCCCTGTTGTATTACCTTTTCAAAGGTGTCAGAGCATTATCAGTAATGTTTCACCTTCTTCCAAGGTAACAAACTGTCTATTGTCCATGTCACAAGGCTTGCTTTAAAACATGTCACCAAATGCTGTTACACAGCTGAGGCAAGATAGTAGTCCCAGAACAATGTACAAAAAGTGAAATAAAAATTAGTAAAACTAGAAACAGATTAGATTTAAAACATCAAGTTTTAGTATATCTGAAAATGTAGGTGACACATTCCCTTTAAAGTATGACATCAGAAGTTGTGATAATTGAGAATCAACTTCTAGTGTGGGATAAGGAAATATTTGTCCCATTTATGCTCAAAGGAAAATTGGTGGGTATAATGTGCATCATGAGTATTGGATCATTGGATTGCAGCAATCTTTCCTAGTGATAGCCTCTGTTACTGCCTCTAGCATGTTAAAAAAAGCATGTATCCTTAAATAGAATTAACCACCTTTTAGTCATGTCTTTCATCCATTTCTGTTGTGACCACAATAATTCATTGTATTTTTCTAGAAGTTATTCCAACCTTTGATATGGCATGTAAACAAGCTTTTCTTGAGGTTACCCTGATTCTATCTTGGAACATCAGATTCA